>NW_026652283.1:127922055-127976207 GCF_009828535.3 Hylobates moloch
ATTTCTTGTGTCTTCCCTTTCTACATAGACACAGTAACAGTCTGATCTCTCTCTTTTCCCTACAATGTTTCATTCATGAAGTCTTCGCCCATGCACATGTCCTGACTGGTATTGGCTAGGTTTTCATAATCTACATTTGTAACACCTTGGCATCTATAGAAAGTGGGAAATGAAAAGGGAAAAGTAAGTATGCATTTGCTAAACTTAGGCTAACTAAAACCCCTTGTAGTAAGCTTTACTAGACATGGGGACAGCAGTAAGCATTCAAAAAGACTCACCCCTCGGGTGTCTTTTAGGCCATTGGAGTAGGTTCAAATTATTAGACAGCTTGAAAAAGAAAAACCTTGTTTACTATTGCAATAATGTTTGGATTCAATAAAAATTGATAAACCAACATATTCTAGACATAGTTCTTTACATTATAATGATATTATACAATTAGATTTGTTGTGTGAAAAGGAAATAAAATGGTAAGAAGTTTTCTAAGTGCAGGCTTTTAATTCCCTCTACCAGGATCCTAATCTAAGGGCTAGCTGTAGAATGTGTCTGAAGCTGCACCAGATACCCTAGATGACCCCCTTTTAGCTGTTCCTCTGAGATCTGTGCTCCTACTTCAGAGCCTCCCCAGTCTCCTTGTTTTGAGGGGGATCCCACTAGTTCTTTAGTGCAGAACTACACTCCAAAGTCATCAGGAACCCCTCCCCCTTATCCAACAAGCCCTGGCCCCTATTCCCCGCTGCCTGAAGAAGCCAGGTTCAAAAGGCCCTCCAAGCATATGGAAACAAACTATTCCCCCTTCCCATAAGGAAAAGAATTAACTGCCCTATTCAACCAGGAGATGCAGTTTTGCTGAAAACTTGGAAAGAAATATCCCCCGAAGATCAACTACAACCAAAATGGAAGGGCCACTATCAGGTTTTATCAAGTACTCCCACTACTGTGCAACTTCAGGGAAGAACCAGTTGGGTATACCTGTCCATGATTAAACCTGTTTCTGAGTCACAGGCACAAAAAGAAGACATCATGACCTACATCTATGAGTTTTTGGAAGACCTCTGGTACCTATTTAAAAGATTCAGCACTCAGCTAAAAGTGGTAATGTGATGCTGTGGGTGGGAATAGGAGCTACATTTTTCTCTTCTTCTTAATTGAACTTCTTTTATGTTGTTTTAGCCAACTTCTGCAAAACACCTGTTTTGTCCTTGTTGGGTATAGAGGCCATGCTAATGCCTAGCTGGACACCATGTTGTCACTGTTAATGATGTTTGCTCTTCCAATTACCCTGATCCAGTGTGGGTGAGAACATAACTCTATAGTAAAGATTTCTAAGATTATAGCATCAGGGAATCATCTTCACAGTTGTTAGATTTGTCATCAACATCCCCAGGATAGACAGTTATATCTTCTGGCTTACCTGGAAAATCTCATGACCATCCCCCGTGGCCTCCTAACTAACCATCGCAATCCCGAAATAATCAAACCCCTACTAGTTAAGTGCAACTCTCCCCCACTTAATGTACTCCACTTGAACCCCTCCTCCACCACTATTGCCTGGTCCTGGGAAGTTAGATATCCATATCTCCAGTGCACAAATGATTCTATCTTTTGCACTCACATCTGTGTTAATGACACAAAAATGGAAGCTTCCCTGTGATGCTCTGATCCAACTTTAGTTGCCAAGTTTCCAAGGCTGCGGTAAGTGGGATTCCACTTGTAAGTGAGAAGACAACATATATGGTGCCTTCTGGATCAGAACATACAAAGGAGAAACGACTACCCAGTCCAGGAAGGTGGAAGTACTGCCCACTTCTGGGAAACAAAGATTATCTGACCACCCCCATTGGAACAGGGGGAAAATATCTCTATAGACCCAACTTGACAGCAAAGAATAAACATCACACCCCATAGGGCTTCTGTTTGTGGCCATGAATGGGAATAAGTCACAACCTGTAAACACTCCCAACTCTAGGGAGTTACCTGTTCTTTTAGGAGTAGCTTTTCTTTGTCAAGAACTTGGGACAGAAGTGAATGTACATTGTCCCCCCTTGACCCACCAGGGGTCACTGTCTATAACCCCAACAGACCCAAGAATACCAGAAGCAAGCAAGCAATAGGATTAATTCTGGCAGAAATGAGGGCAGTCATAGGATTAGCAGCACCCCGGGGCAGCTTTGCCTACCATGAGTCAACCCTAAGGAACTTGACTCAAACCCTTAGAAACCTTAGTCACCATCACAGGTCAGGCATTAAAGGGAATTCAAGTCCTTAGACTCTTTGGCAAATGTAGTTCTCTATAAGAGAGTAGTGTTGAATTATTTACTAGCTGAACAAGGAAGAGTCTGTGAAGTTATTAGTAAAACCTGCTGCATGTATATTAACAAATCTGGACAAGTTGAGATTAACATTCAAAAGATCTATGAGCAAGTTACGTGGTTACATAATCAGGGCACTGACTCCCAACTATATCTGGTCAACTATCAAAAGTACCTTCCCAAGTCTCACTGGTCTTTACCTCTCCTAGGGCCTTTGATAGCTATCTTACTATTCTTTGTCACTTCCCTGTTTAACCTCTTAGTAAAGTTTGTGTCTTCTAGATTACAAAACTTCCACGTAAAGACAATGCTGGCAGAAGAATTCCAACCCATCCTGTCTACTGATCCAGAGAATGAAAAAGTGTCCTGCCTCTGGGTCCCTTAGTTGAGGTACCCAGGGATTTTTTTTTTTTTTGAGACGGAGTCTAGCTCTGTTGCCCAGACTGGGGTGCAGTGGCACGATCTTGGCTCACTGCAAGCTCTGCCTCCTGGGTTCACCCCATTCTCCCGCCTCAGCCTCCTGAGTAGCTGGGACTACAGGCACCTGCCACCATGCCCAGCTAATTTTTTATATTTTTTTCGTAGAGACGGGGTTTCACTGTGTTAGCCAGGATGGTCTCCATCTCCTGACCTTGTGATCTGCCGGACTCGGCTTCCCAAAGTGCTGGGATTACAGGCGTGAGCCACTGCGCCCGGCCTGTACCCAGGGATTTTTACTCCTCCAGTGCTAGGCAGGGTCTATGCCCATAAACTCAGCAGGAAGCAGTTACAGAATACAGACCTCTGCCCTTCTACAGCACCCTTAAGATTAAGGAGGAATATCTAATTTCAGAGGAGAGGATGAGGTAGGAGGTGGGACTTGACTCCAGAGGTAGGGCTCAGACACTGGACCAGACTGAGGAGTAGCTAAAACAAAGCCATAGCAAAATCAACTTTCTAGACATACCCACCAGTGTGCCATATCTATTTACCACTTCCATGGCAACACCCAGGGGTTACCTCCCTTTCCATGGCAATGACCTGATGACTCAAAACTTACTACCCCTTACCTAAAAATTTCTGCAGGAACCACCTCTTAATCTGATATCAAAGGAAATGTGGCTGTGCATGTGTGTGCTCTTACTATGGGTATCTGATACCTTGGCATCAACACAGAAACCCAGGACTGGGAGCAGAGACACATGTGGCACAGGGAGAAAATATACTGACTTCTGTCACAGCCCAAAAGAGCAGGGCCTTATGGTGGCATGTGGTAAATGAAGCAGCTGACACCAATGGATTTAATGTGATTTTAAGCTGTGAACTGTGGAGAACTTTTTCCTATAGAAATAGTCATTATTGTGAAAATTCTGATTTAAATATTTCACCTATAAAAATAGATTAACCATTATTTGGCTTAAAATATTTGAGTAAAACATTTTTGTTCCCACCATGACTTTGTGGATTTTATTGGACCAACCCACCATTAACAGTAACAAAACTTAAACGAAAGACATGAAACAGCTGCTTTAGGCATGAGGGTAGCCTGTTCAGACAGGATTTTCTGAAGTAGAATTCATGAGAAAGGGGAGAGTCAATGAAGTATCACACTGGTTTTTCTCAAGCACTTGAAAATTAACATGAAGGGAACATAAAGTCCCAGAAGAAAGATGGCCTATCTAGGCTGAGGAAAAATAAGCTGAAATTTTTGTTTTGTGCAAAATAGTGGGGCTTCTGCTTCTGGGTAGGATGGAGTGAATAAAGATGAATCAAAAAAAGAAAAAAAACAGATTTATTTAAAGTGTAAGCTTTAGAGGCTAGAGAGGAATACATAAACTAAGATTCCATAAATAAAAGAGCCCTTGTGAGGAGGAGTGAGAATATTAAACATTTACACACAGAATAGAAAGGTTCTTAAAGAAAGAAAAGCCCATGGCAACAAAAATCTCTATGTTATGACGCTCGTACCTGATTCTGGGAGATATTCATGCAAATTTAACCACAATTATCCAGCACTGCCAATTTTTATTTAAATAGATTAATTTGTAATTCGTTTTATTTTTGCAATGTTAAATCATATAATATATTGCCTATACTTATCAATACTATATTATATACTTAAAAATTTGCTACAGGTTGATGTGATGTAAGTGGTTTTATCACAAAGAAAACAATGAAAAAGGAGGGAAGGAACTTTTGGAGAGAATGAATGTTTGTGGCAAAGATGGTGGTGATGGCTTCTTGGGCTTATCCTTATTTCAAAACTTATTAAGTTGTATACATTAAGTAACAGCTTTTGTCAATTACAGTTTGATAAAGTGGCTTAAAAACAAAAAGGCAAATTTATGCACCATAAGACTGTACTTGTAAAGTGAGTCTTTCATAATCCATGTTTGACTTAATCATTATCATGTACATATATTCCACTAATATAGTTAGGACATATAATTTTTTGTTCTATGTGTATTAGCTGCATTGAATGTCACTGTATCTTTGTTTTGAGCCAGAGTATCACTCTGTTGCCCAGGCTGGAGTGCAGTAGCATGATCTTGGCTCACTGCAACTTCCACCTCCTGGGTTCAAGTGACTCTCCTGCCTCAGCCTCCTGAATAGCTAGGACTACAGGCATACACCATCATGCCCAACTAATTTTGTATTTTTAGTAGGGATGTTGGCCAGGCTGGTGTCGAATTCCTGACCTCAAGTGATCCACCCATATCAGCCTCCCAAAGTGCTGGGATTACAGGTGTGACCCACCATGCCCGTCCCCATTTTCTAACTGACCCAAATCTATGTGTTTAAAACTGAATTAAAAACATAGAGTTTGGGCTGGGCGCGGTGGCTCATGCCTGTAATCCCAGCACTTTGGGAGGCCAAGGCAGGCAGATCACAAGGTCAGGAGATCAAGATCATCCTGGCTAACACAGTGAAACCCTGTCTCTACTAAAAATACAAAAAACTAGCTTGGTGTGGTGGTGGGCACCTGTAGTCCCAGCTACTCGGGAGGCTGTGGCAGGAGAACGGCATGAACCAAGGAGGCGGAGCTTGCAGTGAGCTGCAATTGCGCCACTGCACTCCAGCCTGGGTGACAGAGTGAGACTCCGTCTCAAAACAAAAAACAAAAAACAAAAAACATAGATTTTAATAAACCTATTAGATTATTCAGCAACAACACTTAATGCTTGTATTTTTGACAGTACTAATTTAATCTTATTACTTCTTACATAATTCTGCATTCAGTATTCCCAGGTTAGTTCAGAATTGTACATTTCAACCCACATATTTTAACTGGAAAGTCTTTGTTTGAAATTATAATTTTTTTTCTCAAGCACGTGCTTAATGGCTTTATGTCTTGTCCCCGAGCTATACATCTCATCAATGGCTTTTTATAGTTTTCGTCCGTGTCTCACTTTTTTGACATGAAAGCTGCCTGAAGGTTCTTCCACTATCCTGTCAAGATTGTTTTCTCACTGGAAAAATGCTGGTATTGACTAAGGAATGAGTAATTTACTGAGGACTACCCTCCATTCATGTCATTGAGAGTTCTACACCATGTGAATTCTGATCTATTATAGAAGTGCTGCTGTATTAAGAAAAGGATTTCTCATGAGTTTTCATTGATAACTTCTCCACTATGAATTTCTGGAATTGTTCAAGAGGCCTCATCCAGCTAATAAAAAATATTTTCACATTTTTCCTGTTTTTATCAGTTACCTGATAATGAATTTTCTTGCACACACCAAAATTGGTGCTTAGCTGAATGAGAGTGCACAGCAATTACAGACATATGGTTGCTTGCCTGTGGATTTTACTCATTTGTTTAAAGGATAAATTATCAGCGAAGGCTTTTTCACACTGATGACAGGCACAGAATTTTTGTGATGTGATTTCTCCCGTTTGTTTAACAGCTAGAGCTGTGGATGAAGACTCCTCCACATTCCTTTGATCTATAGTTTCATTCTCATGTTGTATATGGTCAGCCCAGGGTCTGAAGTTTGTGCCATAGAGATTAAATACATATGGATTCTCTCTACTTTGAATTCATTTAGGTTGAACAAAGTGGTATTTATAAACAAAGGGTTTTTCACACTGATTACAGACATAACGTTCCTGTAGTATGTTTGTCCTTGGGTGTATTTAGTGTTCAACACTATGGCTGATGACTCTTACATATTCATTACTTTTTTAGTGTGAGTTCTCTCATGTTGTCTAAGGTTAAAAAATTTACTAAAGGCTTTCCCACATAGAGGACATACATATGGTTTCTCTCCAGTGTGAACTCTTTTATGAAGTCTAAAGTTATAACTTCTATTGAAGGCTTTACCACATATATTGCATTCATATGGTTTCTCTCCAGTGTGAGTCCTCTCATGTCGTCTAAGGACAGAAGAGTGATTGAAGGCTTTTCCGCATAGATGGCATTCATATGGTTTTTCTCCAGTGTGAGTTCTCTCATGTCGTCTAAGGTCAGAAGATTCAGTGAAGGCTTTCCCACATACATGGCACTCATATGGTTTCTCTCCAGTGTGAATTCTCTCATGTCGTTTAAGCACAGAAGATTCAGTGAAGGCTTTCCCACATAGATGACATCCATGTGGTTTCTCTCCATTGTGACTTCGCTCATGTTGTCTAAGGTGAGAACAATGAGAGAAGGCTTTTCCACATAGATGACATTCATATGGTTTCTCTCCATTGTGAGTTCTTTCGTGTTGCCTAAGGTAAGAATATTTACTGAAAGCCTTCCCACATAGGAGACATCCATATGGTTTATCTCCTAAGTGAGTTCTCTCATGTTTTCTAAGGTCAGAGCAACGAGTGAAGGCTTTCCCACATAGATGACATATCTGTGCTTTTTCTCTAGTGTGAATCATCTCATGTCGTCTACGGTTAGAACTCTTACTGAAGGCTTTCCCACATAGATGACATCCATATGGCTTCTCTCCAGTGTGAGTTCTCTCATGTTTTCGAAGATCAGAGCAATGAGTAAAGGCTTTCCCACATAGATGACATCCGTGTGGTTTCTCTCCAGTGTGAATCATCTCATGTCGCCTAAGATTAGAATTTTTGCTAAAGGTTTTCCCACACACATGACATTCCAATGTTATCTCTCTATCGTGAGTCACATTGTGTGGTCTAAAGGCAGAGCTTTGGATAAAGGCACAATCAAACGGATGACTTTCATATGATTTACATCTGGTGTGAATTTCCTTGTGTTGATTAAAGGATAACCAGTCACTGAAGGTTTTCCCAAACTTTTTGCTTACAAAGTGTTTCTTTCTCATGTAAGTAATCACATTTTGAGTCAATGCTATATGTTGAGTGAAATCTTCTCCTATATCATTACATAGAAAAGGATCCTCTTGAGTATGAGATCTCTGGTTTTGGGAACGAAACGAAAGACTATTAAAGGTTTATCCACACTCATTCATTACTTCATTCATTTCTCTACATATTATTTCTAGAGTAATCATTCAGTAGTAGACTCCAGTTACAATTGTTCCTATATCAGTTATATAAACATAGTATATTATCTAACTGCATGTAGAGAGTTTTCCTGTTGTAGCATCCCAACTGAAGAGCTATCTGACTAGTTATTAAGACTTTATCATGTTTGAAAGTTTCAGCACGTAGTCAAGTTTATACAATTGTCCTGTTATAAGGCCTCATGTTATGGTTTTAATTTGAAGTTACTGTCTTCACTAAATCCAAACTATCTAAAACTCTGCTGGGAGGGCTTTAAGTACAGTCAGGTACTGTACTTGTTTATGCATTCAAATTCCAAAGTTGTTCAAAGTCCAGGTTTCTATCTGTAAGAACAGGGTTCACATCCATAAAGCTTACCAATGTGCAGATGGTGGGTGTGCCCTTCTGACAGATATGTTGAATGAATGGTATCTCTTGATGTTTAATGTCAACTTCTCTACCTGAAATAAATGGAAAAAAAAGATGCTATATAGGCATTAGGAGAATAAAAATGTTAAATAGCTCCAGTGCCCATTTGAGTGTGTTTCAAATACACACAGACAGGGAAAGAATGTTAAATTAACAATACTTTAAGGAGAAGAGTATTATAGGACATTGACTACTGACATTTTCAGCATATAAAAAAATAAAGGAAAGTTGAAGAAGTAAAGGAAAGAAAAAATTTCAAAGAAGAGGACCATTATAAAGGGCTAGTATGTAATAGTTTAACTCAAATAAGTACACAAATATCCCCTTTACAAAAGCCAAAGACAATGACAGAGAGATACCTGAATAAAAATTGATGCCTACAAAGTATAATGACAATATCTGAGAAATGTTTCCCTCAGGCTTTTGCCTCCATTTCAGAAACACTGCAAATTTCAGAAACTTTCCCGCTGGGTGTGGTGGCTCATGCCTATAATCCCAGCATTCTGGGAGGCCGAGGCAGGTAGATTTCTTGAGGTCAGGAGTTCGAGACTAGCCTGGTCAACATGTTGAAACCCTGTCTCTACTAAATATAGAAAAAAATTAGCTGGGCATGGTGGTGCACACCTGTAGTCTTAGCTACTCAGGCTGAGGCAAGAGAATCACTTGAATCTGGGAGGCAGAGATTGCAGTGAGCCGAGATCGCGCCACTGCACTCCAACCTGGGTGACAGAGTGAGATTCTGTCTAAAAAAAACAAAAGATATCTTCCTTTGGCAACTGTTGGGGCCTACTCACTCACTGGCCATGTTTCTCCTTCTATTGAAGCACTGCTTCTTAGAGCTCACCTTGCAGTAAGCTTATTCTTTGTGTTGAAAATTTCTCTACTTGCTCCAAATGGGAAAGCACAATTGATTTGCAGAGCTGTTTGCCTGTTTTGGGGAAAAAGATACATGAATTTTGAGTTCTGTGCTCACAAATGTACAAGGTTGTCAGGTACAGGGCAGCCTACTGGGAAGGATAAGTTAGCCACTGAAGGTCAGCCTGGGAAGAGCACCTTGAAGACAACATTGACAGCCCTTCATGAGCAAAATGAAAACTCTTGAACTTGTTCCCAGACATAAAAGACCTGTAATTGCTGATGGCCATGCCTCACTTCAAATACTGATTGCAGAATCCTCAGTATTTTCACTTAGTGAGAAATTACAAATTGTCATAGTGTTTGACATTATATTAAAAAACAATGCAATAAATATTAGCTCCAACAGAACAATCTAGGTTCCGCACAGAACAGTCCCTATGATAGAATAATTACTTTAAAGAAATCAATACATTTATTTATGCATTCAAAAGCAGTGAATTACCATAACTTTTCTGAGTTTGGGAGATTGAAGAGCAAGAAGGATGTGAAATTGTGGTCAGAAAGATGTCTTTCTAGAGGGAGGACAAATCAATATAAGTGAAAAGGAAAGAAATGGCTGTCAGGTAATCATGAGAGTTATGAAAGGATCAAGGCAGAGGTTGAAGTGATCGATGAGAAAGCTGTTCTAGGCACATGTAGAATGAAAGAATGAATCAGTGAAAAATGGGTGAGTGAATTAATACACATATACATACATAATAAATATAAAGAGACTCACCAATAGAGACCAGATGACTGATGTTCTCCAACATCACATCTTGAAACAGCTTTCTCTGGGATGTGTCCAGCAGGGCCCACTCTTCTTGAGTGAAGTCTACAACTATATCCTCGAAGGTCATGGAATCCTAAAACATTATGGACATTCTACTGCAAACAGGGCTATCTCTGCCAATGTTCAGTGGAGCAAGATCAAAGTGACTGTACTAAGGAAGTGTGGGTGGTATGAACAGAAAAACAGTGTTTGGGGTTCCCGTCATGTTGCTTTAAATCTGAAATGGGAATCTGGCTTTCAGATTTACTCAGACATAAAACTTCACATAGAGAAATATCACATGAAGTATGGCATAATATAACCTGAAGATTTCCCAATAGACTTCTAAGTGTAACTTACAGATACTAATTATGAAATCTGTACTTGGAAATTTAGAACTAAAATTCTCCTCTCCACCACCTTCAAGAAAATCCATAAGACTCACTACAAGGGAGGCAGCATCCATAATTTGTCACATTTTAATCAAGACTATAGTTAGATATTCCACTATAGGACCTCATTGTCCTCAGAATAAAATAAAGACCTGTTATGAGTTCAAAAAGGTCCAATGAGATAGTATGTAAAGTGCTTCCTATCTATCACTTTTTAGATACAAGCCACAAATACATTATTCATGAAATGACTGAGAACACTCAGTTGTGTGAACAATTTTCATACAGAACTTGGTATCAGCAGATGCAGCCTCCTATCTCTACACAACTCAGGTGTTCACTGATAATGGATAAGGATGAATGGCTTAGCAGCACAAGCCAGGGACTCTAAGACTTCAGTACTGAAAGATGGTCTCATCCTGCGACTTTCCATGGTCTTGAGGATTTCCTTTCTCAATTTTATTTGGGATTTTCAAACACCAGGTGATATAGTTTGGCTCTGCGTCGCCACCCAAATCTCATCTTGAATTGTAATCCCCACATGTTGGGGGAGGGGTCTGGTGGGAGGTGATTGAATCATGGGGGTGAACTTCCCCCTTGCTGTTCTCATGCTAGTAAGATCTCAGAAGATCTGATTATTTAACAGTGTGTGGCATTTCCTGATTTGGTCTCTCTCTCCTGCTGCCTTATGAAGAAGGTGCTTGCTTCCCCTTCCACCATGATTGTAAGTTTCTGGAGACCTCCCAGTCATGCCTCCTATTAAGCCTGCAGAACTGTCAGTCAGTTAAACTTCTTTTCTTCATAAATTACCCACTCTCAGGTAGTTCTTTACAGCAGTGTGAAAACGGAGTAACGCACTAGGTACTATTCTCTTTTGTTTCTTCATGTTGTCTCTAGATTTAGGGGTAAAAAAAATCCTTTGATTGTCCTGGTCTCTCCACTTCAAAAATTTCCTTATAGTTTTAAATTTACTCTGTTTCCTATACTCCATCACTTAATGCACAACCAAAATTAAACAAACAACACTCCAGTTGCTTCCAGTATCAAATTTGATCAGAGGTTAATTTGGGGACAAGGGTAATAAGAATTTTAATTTTGCTTTTTAAGTTTTTCAAAAGCACACATTTATTCTCTCAAGACATTAAGAGTTTTAGATAGGAAAAATAAATGAATAATTCCTCATTGTCTCCTCTGTCCTAACCCTATCTGCTTTCCCTTCAAGTTAAACAGCCCTCCCCTAACACCTGAAACACCAGACTAACTGAGCTTGCTTGGGAAAACATCTGCCTTTGTATGGGCTATAACCTGCTCTCACTTATTTTCACCATCCACCCGCATATACTCCCAAGCCCACTCCTGCCAATAACATGGGTAATGAGTGAATTTATTTCCTCAACAAGGCCATGAGAGGCTGGTAATGAATGAATGATTTCCCTGAGACTGGATGAGAGAAATAAAAACCTCTCACATCTTCATACACAGCCTTAGTAGAGGCTGGAATGCCTTAGTGTACTGTTGAAAGGAGATTACTTCTTGATGACTCTTTGAGCCAAAGTAACCATTCCAAAGCCCTGGGGAATCTTAATTGGAGCTTGGATCCTTGAGTGCACTTAGAACATCCATGTTAATAGGATGAATCTGCCCTTAGGCTGGTAACATGGGTACAAATTTCAGTAGAAAGAAGAATTTCCCACTCACCAGTGATGGCATTGTACTAGCTCAGCCACCAAATGTATTCCTCTGGGTTTTCACTCACACCATCCAAGCACTAAGAAGACAAATCTGAGCAAAAACAGAAACAAAAACAAAACAAAACCAAAAACAAACAAAAAACCATGACACTCCAGTTTTGCTTCTAACATCTGCCCCAAAGCCATTAGCCCCAGTCCAACCAACAAGGACATGCAGTGGGAAGGGGGTGGGTTGGGTTGGTGGTTCTCGTCTTCCAGGGTCAGAAGAAATGACTATTGTTGCTAATAAAGATACTAATATTTTTATTTTAGACCTAGAAATGTGAAAATCATGGAGTTTCATGTGCCACCTAGCCCATGGAATTCTGAAATGTTCAATTCCCTCTATGATTCCAAATCCTAAGAATCCCTAAATCATGGAGATGTGGTCTCCACCTACAGATAAATCCTGGAATTTCTCAGATTTAATTATTCTTGGTTTGTGTGCTTGCAGGCTTTGTCCACATGCATCTCAGCCCTCAGGAGCCTCCCTCCATTCCTTCTCCCTTCTGCTGGTCCTCTGGATACACTTGTACCGAATGATTCTGTCTCTTCCACATAAGGCTTCTAGAAATACCACTCCTGCAAGTCTGACCTTTAGATAAATTCAGCATGAATTTATCTACCAAGCAGCTTCAAATTTCATTTTATGATGGTGGATACCTTAAAAGACACACTTTACAAGTGACATACCTTACAAGAAATGCTAAAGGGAGTTTCTCAAGTTGAAATGAAAGGACACTAAGAACATGAAAACATGAACAGGTATGTGACATTGTTAGTTATAAGAAATACATAGTTTGGTTTTCATCCCCAGTTCCTGGCACAGAGCCGCCCAAAACCCTTGTAATTTTCTAAGCAATAGAGTTGCTAGGAGAAACTTTTGTTCTTTTTGGTCTTTGACCCTGGTTCCCAATACAGAGCTCGTAATGCCTTGGAATTTCATGGGTGATAGGAGTGTCTTTTGTTCTAATGAGACAATTATTACTGGGCTGTAGGATGGTGGGTGATCACCTGAAAGACCAAGACATGATTAGAAGCTTGGAACATACAGTCCCACCCCCTATCCTCTGGGAAAGGGACAGAGGCTGGAGATCGAGTTAACAATTATGCCTACTAGATGAACAGTGCATGAAAATGCCTGAATGATGGGATTCCTAGAGCTTCTGGGTGGGTGAAGAACACATCCATATGCTGAAACAATGGTACCTCCCAACAGCTTGGAGACAGACCTCCTAAACCTAAGACCATTCCAAAACTTGCTGTATGTAACTCGTTAGCCGGCTGTTCATTTGTAATATTTAAAATGTCCTTTGTAATAAATCAGCTAAGTAAACTGTCTTCCTGGGTTCTGTGAGCTGCTAAACCCTAGCGAATCTAACATAAAAATGAGTTCTTGCCGGGCATGGTGGCTCATACCTGTAATCCCAGCCCTTTGGGAGGCCAAGGCGGGAGGATCACCTGAGGTCAGAAGTTCAAAACCAGTCTGGCCAACATGGTGAAACCCCATCTCTACTAAAAATATGAAAATTAGCTGGGCGTGGTGGCAGGCACCTGTAATCCCAGCTATTTGGGAGGCTGAGGTATGAGAATCGCTTGAACGTGGGAGGCGGAGGTTGCAGTGAGCCGAGAGCGCACCACTGCACTCCAGCCTGGGTGACAGAGCAGGACTCTGACTTGAGGGGGCGGGGGGAAGGAGTTCTTAGGAACCTCCAATTTTTAGCAAAGACAGACAGTTTCTTCACTTTTAAAAAAATTTTTTCTTTTTGCTCTTCTGATTGAATTTCAAATAACCTGTCTTTGAGTTCACTGGTTCTTTCTTCTGCTTGATCAAGTCAGCTCTTGAAGCCCTGTATTGATCCAGTTCAGTTACTGTATTCTTCAGCCCCAGAATCTATATTTGATTCTTTTATTATGGTTTCTCTTTGTTGATATTCTCATGTTCTTCATGTATTTTTTTCCAGATTTTACTTGTCTATCAGTGTTGTCTCATAGCTCATTGAGCTCCTTTAAGGCAATTACCTTTAATTCTTATCATGAAAATCAGAAACCTCCATTTCTTTTTCTTTTTTTTAAAGCGGAGTTTCACTCTTGTTGCCCAGGCTATAGTGCAATGGCACAATACCGGCTCACTGCAACCTCCACCTCCTGGGTTCAAGCAATTCTCCTGCCTCAGCCTCCCGAGTAGCTGGGATTATAGGTGCCTGTCACCACAACCAGCTATTTTTTTTTTTTTTTCATTTTTAGTGGAGATGGGGTTTCACCATGTTGGCAAAGCTGGTTTTGAACTCCTGGCCTCAAGTGATCTGCCTACCTCGGCCTCCCAAAGTGCTGTGATTACAAGTGTGAGCCACCGCACCCAGCCAGAAACCTCTATTTCTTTATGGTGAATTATTGTAGATTTACTTTGTTCCTTCAGTAGGGTCACATCTCCCTGATTTTTCAAGGTTGTGCAATATCTCCCAGTCTCACAGAGCTGTGCCAGTTGCCATATGATGCCCTGTATTTTTTCCTTAGAGCTGTGCTCTGATAGCCTGGGACACTAAATGCATATTTCATTACTCTTCTTTCCTCCACTAGTCTCACGTCTTCTCCTGGGGGAGAAGTCTAAGGGGTCTGTGATTTCTACCAGTCTCACAGAACATGGGGGCCACCATAAACCTCCACACAAGCCTCCTCAAAATTCTCTACCTTGGCTCAAGAGTATGGGAGTCACACTGCAGACAATGGAGATATAAGAAAGACATCCAAGGCCCCTGTGAGCTTCTCAATCTCCCCAGGCATCACTAAAGGTGGGTGCTAGACTGTAAGGCATGCCCATCCTCATGGGCAATCTCAGGATTCTCTAAGTCCTCCAAGGAGCCCAGCAATGGCTTTTATGTGGGCCTGGGTCACCCCTGCCAGCAGGGAGTATTACTAAGGATGAGATCCACCAATGGCCACAGCTGCGTTATGCCAAATGAGATGTCCAGACCTCATGGTGCCTAGGAGGACAGATGGCAGAAGCTCAGCCAGGCCATGGAGATTAAAACAGTGCTAGGGGCTTAATGTATGTTTTTAATGGGTCTGCTGCATGTTGAGTTTGGATCTGGAGTCCAGCCTATAATCCTAGCAAAAATTAAACACCAAATATGATATTCAAAAAACTGTATGTGGCTAAAAACATATGTTGGAAATACACATAACTAGAAACATCCAAATTCAAAGAGAAATTTCTAATTCCACAAACGTGATAGAGTAATTTAATAACAAGATCACACATATATAAATAGTAAATATAAACTGTATATTTATCTGAGTTCTAAAGACTTTTTTACATCTCAGTACACTAGTGGGTATATGTTAGCAGTAAAATCAAAGGGGTATTCCAATTACATTCATGATATTAATAAGTACGATAAATTTAAGTAGCCAGAACCATGGAATCGGGGCTACAGCTGTGAACTTCAAGAAACGTAAAACTTTAAAAACACTCATAAACCAAGAAAAATAAAAATAAAACAGGAGTTACTTGACTTTCCAAATTGTTACAAATTCAGTACATATTAATAAGACTTAAAAAGATAGAATAATTTAATAAATAATAAAATAATGTAATGAATGGACAGATTGGACAGAAATCAATAATTAAACAGTTTTGAGAGCAAAATCATGAAACTGAAAAGACCCAAGGTGGAAAGAAAAAACACAAGTAAATAAAAGAGACTGTATTTATTTAAAAGTAGTAATTTAAAATCTAAGAAATGGGAATAATTATATTCTAACATGAATATGTATGATATAGTGATTACTTTCCACGAAAATAGAGTAAAAACTTTCCTTCATTAATCAGCACAAAAATCTGTTAGCCAATTTTAATATTTAAGTTATATATCAGAGTTTAACTGTAAAAGTGATTTGTGAGAGTTCTCACGTCAAATCACTTCTAGTTCCTTTGTAACGTAAATTATTTTGAAGGAGAAAAATAAGCCTGTCCTCATTAGTTTATTATGCTACTCAAAATGAACATGAATGTAACAATAAGTACAAATTTAACCAACAATTTTCATTACTTACATTTGCAAAAATCATTAATACAATTTTAGCCATTTGGCTATTTGTTTTCGTCACCTGGCTATCACTGGTAAGGTTAAATAATGACAGAGCATGGTAAAGTGGAGTTTATTGCAATAATAAAAGGATAATGCCATACTAGAAAGCCTATTACTTTCACATAGTAATTTTAAAAATTAAAAAAATCACATTAATAGACCTTTGAAAAAACATTTTCAAATAATTTAAATCTTTAAAAATAATTTTAAATCTTCAAAGATAGTATCAAATTGTGGGGACTAATTCTTCTTAATCAAAAAAATCTCAACAATATATTCAGCAGTTAACAAAAGGACCATTTCCACTAAAGGTAAGCCTGGAAAAAGGAGGCTGGGTGGGGCTGATGCCATTCACCACTGCACATGATGCCTGAGGTGGGACCAAAACAAGAGGGAAAAGGAGAGGGACTACAAAAGTGGAGTCAAAGAGCTGCAACTGTAGTTATTCTCAGATGATGAAACTGTAAACTTCAAAAAGTAGAATCAATTCTAATTATCAATACTAATAAGAACATTTAAAAAGTGGGCAAAACTATTCTGAATATTCTGAAATCAGTATTTCCTGTTTAGTAACATTAGTCCTTAAAAAAAGCAAACACACAAAATCAGTGTCTATTTACAACAGCAAAATATTATGACTACGATTTGAAATAAATTTGTAGACCCGTGTAAAGAAATTTTATAACTTAATGAGGATATAAAAATGACATGAATAAAGCCGGAAAATCATATTATTAGATTGGAGGACACAGTGACATAAAACCTCAGTGACTGTAGACTCAGGACAACCTAGACTTAAAAGTCACATGTGGTCTTTTACATGTAAAAAATGATAATTAGTCTAAAAGTCAATTTTGTCTAAATTTTGATTTTTGGTGAGGATACAGTCAAAATAGTTGTGAAAAGAAAAAAATAAAGTTGTCAAATTTCATGTAACCTATGTTATTTGGAAATTTAAAATAAGTCATATAAATATTTATAACAATATTAAACGATTTCATAAGCGGACTGAATAAAACATAATATTTTATCATATACAATAATAGGTCCTGCCTTCCTGAGGAAAACATAGAATCAAAGGGCATGAAGGAAGGATTTTGGTTTCACTGCAGAAACATAATAAGACATCGAAGTGTGTGTTTGTGTGTGTGTACATATAATTAAACTACAGAATATAAAATAGCATCTAATATACATCAAAAATGAGTTACGCAGAAAAATTCATTTTACACGTCTATAAAATAATAAAATTTATTCGGCCTCACAATTACTTTGTGAACTGGAAATAACAATGAGTTGTCATTTTATCCAAATCTAAAAAAAAATACATACAGTCAAGTTCTGGCTAAAGTAGTAGATGAACTTAACGTGGTAGAGAAGAGTATCTACACAGTTTGTGGGCTGCATCTTGCTAGAATATATTACATTATAAAATGCGCCATTTATTTACTCTGCAATCAAACCCCCAACTTACCCCAAGTGCAGGAACCCTCAGACATTTGCAGAGGAGTCAGTGTGCTAGTAAGCAGCATTCTTTACAAATCTATGAACATCAAGGTCTCCTTGGAACAGATGTTCTGTGAACAATTTACAAAACTCCCTCCTGTTAGACACTTAGGTTGATTCCATTTTTAAAGCAATTACTGAATAAAACACACTCCATCGTGTGGATGAAATGCTACCTTAATTTGTCAAAGCTATCATTTTCTAAAGTTTTCTTTCTAATTCAGATCATTAATATTTTGCAGCCAGATCAATACTGATTCATTGTTTTAAGCTTCAAATGCATTATACAATTGGACAGAACACATTTCCTCTCATCAATCTTCTTTTCCAGGATTTGTCAGGTATTCCTGACATTAATTCACTACTAATATGCACAGTTTCTCTAATCATGGTCAACAGAGATCTGACAGTGCATCATCCCTAAAGGATCCATACTTGCCTCACTGACACCATGTGGCCCACTTCCCATCTATAATATATGTCTGGGTGTGAAGCCCTTCCCATATGATCCTGCGAACGGAACTTCACAAGTTCGAATTCACTGGGTCACAGTGTGATAGTGTGAAGATGGGAGGACGTTAAGGGAAGGCTATGGGTGAGTTAGGAAATGTGTTAGGCAGGGTCAGAGATTACTACATCCTAAAAACAACATTTAAGGAGGGAGATGACAAAACAATCAGTGAATAATATGACTTTTTCCAGTGAAAGTGCCATATCTAATCGTTCTCCATTTTTGTTCTCTGAGCTTCTTTCTTAGGCAAGATCCGTCTTGAGAAGTCCCTGCTGAGTATTAGGAACATGCGTTTCAGGACTTCCCATCAACACACCCTCTTTCTGTACCACAACCACTCAACATATGTAAAAGACAATCTTCTGCTTTTCACTGAACCTCCAGGAATTCAGGATAATAAACCTATACATGGAGACCAACAGGTGAGTTTTTCTGCCCCTTCCTTCGTAACACCGTTCTTTCCTAGTGAAGTCCACACACATCCTTACATGGCAGCTGTGGGTATATGAACTGGTCTGACCCCTTTTAGTCACAGAGCCTGAAGTCTCTGCTAGTACCTGCTAAGCACAAGGTCATGGGTGAGAATGGGCAAGGCTTTTTCTGTCTCTGGTTCCTGAGCTTCTCAGGCTCTCTCTCACTTCTGGATCAGGCATACCCAAATCCCATTGCCGTTTCTCCTCCAAGCTTCCTTCCCGGAACCAACACCTCTTCCTCATTAGAAAGACACCTTTGTTCTGTGCTTACTTTATAAAGTCTTGCTCTTTCCCTATCCAATGCCTTGTGTCACTATGTGTGTGTCTTGGGGCCGGTGGAAAGGTGCAGAGAAGCCAGTAGAGAGTAACCAGCACCAGCTTCACAGGAATGACATGATCTTGATGCGATAGCAGCAGCTTCCCCTTAACATCGCTGCCCCCTAAAGATTTCAGATCATATGTCACACTCTTAAGTAACAGCGATTTGTCTTTCACGGTTTTAATCATATTGATTAAAAGCATTTGTCTTCTCCAGAACATCACAATAAGTTATTGAAAAATATAAACCTTAAAAAGATGTAATTATTGGAACTGAAAAACATAAAAGGTGAGCTTTGGAAATATCTTTGAGCAATTTATTCATTATGAACATATGGATCTGTTGGAACAAAGTTCTAGGACAATCCAGGCCATCCTTCAATATTTGCAGAAAACAGCACAAAGAAAACTTGATACTTAGTTGGAAACTTTATGCCACAGCCATTAAATACAGAGATCATATAAAGGAATAGAGGAAGCTGTTGAATACTAAAGTAACTCAAATCATCAATATCCTTACGAAGTGCACTCTGAATTAATGTAAAAAGTATTTACTAAACAAAAAGTATTTTCAATATACAATTAAGACTGAAAAGTACTGAGGCCTCATAAGCTGAACCTGGCACAATAAATTTAAAAGGGAAACTAATTTGGAAATCAGAAAACCATCTAAGGAATTTGGGAATTAGGCTTCTGTTGCCCCCTCTGCTACTGACGGTCAAGGCCTCCTCATTGTATTCTGTCCTCTACATCTCTGCTGATTCCCATTTTGTCTGTTTCCATTTACCCCACTACTACTTGCTCAGGTCACTCTCCTTCATTGTCAGTGTTTCTTCAAATTCCTCAGACCCATCCATTTCCCATCTAAATTTCCCTTCCCTTTTCTCGCTCGCTGGCCCTACCTCCCTCTTCTCTGTTTTCTCCTCACTCTCCTGCCCCACCTCGACATCCACAGCGAGGCAATGAAGAAGCCCCTGCCAAGGAAGAGCCCACTTCTCAGTGGGACACCGGGAAGGTGAACACCCGACAGTCACCGCTAGTGGGAGGCGACTGTGCAGAAGCACGCGGGTTGTTACAGGGTCGGGCAGGTCTCCTACCCCAGTCCCGGACTCAGGGTCCTGTGTGAGGCGGTCACCCCGAAGCGGGGGCTTTGAGGAGACGTAGAGCCTGGAGGAGGGAAGGATGGGGAGGCATCTCAGTGAGGAATGGCGTCTGCCGAATCCCAGGGCTGCCCTGAGGGGCCAAGAGGGGCGAGGGTGGGGACGATGGAAGACAAGCCACATGCCGAATGGGGACCTGACGCGGCGCGCGACAGGATGGGCGGACGGTGAAGAGAACTAGGGTGGAAGGGCCGGACAGGGGCGACCTCAGTGACGGAACCGGACACAGACGCAGATCTGGCAGCTGAGCGACAGGCTTCGGAGCATTTCAGGGCGTCGCGGGACTCCCCGCCGACAGGAGGGCGGTTGCCGAGCCTGTGACATCCGCGGAGACCCGCAGACCCCGGGTGTGGAGGACGCCGCAGGAAGGGGACTGCGTGGCTGGGTTTGGCCACAGAAAGCGGAGGGCACTCACCCGAGCGGACCTTGGCTCCGGAGAATCCGTTTCCGGGTCAACAAAAGACGTCGCGCTAGGGGTGGTGCCAGTACGTGCAGGGAGGGGAGCAGGCCAGAAGGCGGGGCCGGGCGGGGGCGGGGTCTCGGGCAGGGGCGGGGACGCTTCCTGACTTCCCGCCTCCGCTGCGCGCGTTTCTGGCCCTGCCAGTGTCTCCGCCGGCTGAAAGCGCGTGTCTGCGTCGGGTTCTGTTTGAGTGCGTTCGGTGCACCGTGGGGCCGCACTGTTTCCACCCAACTTCCTGTTAGGTAAGAGGCCTGCGGGGACGCGAGTCCGTAGGTGCTGGCGGGAGCGAGAGTGGGGTGGGGACCCTCGCTAGCCCGCACTCCGCCTCTGGGTAGCATCCTCCTCGGCCCCACACGTCGTGGCGGGCGCTTGGGCTCCGCGTTCGCGTCGAGGCAGAGGCGTAGTAGGAGTCGGGCCCAGGGCTGGAGGGGCGGGGACCGGGCGGGGTGCTGCCCTGGACACCGCGCTGGCGGCTGCTCCGCGCAGGTTCATGTCATTCCTATTTTCAACCTGGCCTGCTCCGCACCTGAGATGATTTGTAAATTCATACCTTTGGGACAGGCGTGGATGACGTCCCATAATTTGCTTTCGTTATTAATTTCTAAATGTAATACATACCACTATCTAAAAGTATTTTTTAATTTGAAATATATTTTTATATATATTTATTTATTTCTGAATTTTGTCTCCAGTACATATAATGAGGCTTATAAAGGTGGATTTTGCTTTTAAGTAGTAAAGACTTAATTGGTGACTATTACTGGGGCTATTTCATAAGGATGTCTTTTTTTTTTTTTTAAACGAACATTAAAAACAGTGAAATTGGATTTCTGGATTTCATTAGCTTCATTTATATCTTAATTGGTGAAAACTGTAAGTTAATAAGTCATTTTTATTTCCTTTGGAGATTAAGTTTGTGCTACCAATGATTATTTCCAAAAAAGGCACACTTCGGGTTTTCCCAGAACTAATGCTAGCTTCTCAATCTTTTGAGTTTACTTGATACTAATGTTTGACCTCAAATCATGTCACATTTTTGAAGAAAACTTTCTCTTTGCCAATGGAACATAAACCATCCTGGAGTTCATATAGAGGAGGGGTTCAAATGCCTCTGACAGTGTCATGTGTTAAAACTCATGGCCAAACTCAAGGTCACATAGCTTTCTTTCTATGTGTTCTTCTAAAATTTGTATAGTTTTGTCATCATAAAATGGGTCTTGTCCTAGACCCCAAAAACGGGTTTTTGGATTTCACATGGGAAAGACTTTTTGGCAAATCACAGCGTATAGTGAAGTTAAGATAGTTTATTAGCGATTACTCAGCTACATAGCAGGGTGTCCTCAGAAAGCAAGAGGAGGAATGCACCTGTTTTAAACAAAAAAAATTTTTTTTGAGGCAGAGTTTCTCTCCTGTCACAATGGCATGATCTCGGCTCACTGCAACCTCTGTTTCCTGAGTTCAAGGATTCTCCCGCCTCAGCCTCCCAAGTAGCTGGGATTAAAGGTGCGTGCCAACATGCCCGGCTAATTTTTTGTATTTTTGGTAGAGACTGGGCTTCACCATGTTGGTCAGGCTGGTCTGGAACTCCTGGCCTCAAGTGATCTGCCTGCCTTGGCCTCCCAAAGTGCTGGGATAACAGGCATGAGCCACCCAGCGCCCAGGCTTAATGTTTGTTTATATAGGTTATTAAGAATCCATTTGTGATAGGCTACTAGTACTGTTACTTCTCTATGTTACTGTTGATTTTAACAACAATTTATGTGCATACTATTACCTTTAAAGTGAAACTTATTTTTCAGCTAAGGATGCTTTTTGTTCTTAAAGTTCTGGGACATTTTTATAAGTTTCGGGTCTTTATTAACTTGTTCCCACAGCCATAAATATTTTATAACCAAAAGTGCGCAACCCCCTAAATATATAATCCAACAAATTTAACGTGTGTGTGTGTGAGAGAGAGAGAGAGAGAGACACGGTTTCACTGTGTTGCCCAGGCTGGAGTACAGTGGTGCGATCATGGCTGGCTCATTGCAGCCTCAAACTCCTGGGCTCAACCAATCCTCCCGCTTCAGCCTTCTGGGTAGCTGGGACTACAGGTACGTGCGACCATGCCATCTAATTTTGTTTTTTTTTGTAGATACAGGGGTCTCGCTATTTGCCCAAGCTGGTCTTGAACTCCTGATCTCAAGTGATCCGCCCGCCTTGGCCTTCCAAAGTGCTGGAATTACAGATGTGACCACTGCACCCTGCCCAGATTTAAGTTTTTTAAAGCCTTTATTTAAAATAAAGTCACTGTGGTTAAGACGCCTCTGACAGTTTTGCATTTTAAGTCTGAGGACTATGTTGAGTGACTTTTTGCATAAGTTGTAAAATGTGCATTCATGTTGATTTCATTTCCTGTGGTTTCCAATTAATTGTCCCTTCTGCATTTTTAGAAACTCACGGGCCAGTGGGCTCTGTGTCGGTTTGCATTTCTAGAACGATGGCGCCGAACACTCCATGCTGTCTTTAGCTGGTGCAGTAGGACGGGTAGCAAGAGGGCGCGCAGCCTCCGACAGTGCCGTGAGCTCTAGGGCGCTGCAGTGCCCTTGGCTGCCAGCAGAGCGCGCGCAAACCCGGCTTTTCTGAGCCTTGAGGCGGCCGCATCCCGCACGCTTCCTCCGCGCCTGGGCCCTGCAAGGGCGGGAGCCGCTTCTCCTCAGCGCATACCGGGAAACGCCCCTCGCTTTGGGACACATCGAGCCGGCGTCCATGGTGAGTAAAATCCTTCCTGTTTTCAGCCCTGACTGCTGACGGGCAGAGATCCTTCATGTGGAAAATTAGAAACCAAAAGCCCCTGTGAATCCAGCGCACTCGAGGTTCGTTCTCCCCACCCAAGGCGAGGCGGCCACGGGGCCAAGCTGGGGTCTTGGAACAGAAATGTAGCGTCAGGAAAGCAACTAGAACACCCGCCACACTGATAATAACCCCCGTAGTCCTACTAACACTGCATCTGTGGTGCTAGTGTTAGCACCCGTTGTATACAGAGAGCACACCCGTCGGGGTAACGCGGCAGCTGCCATCCAGATCCAACCCCGGGAACGTGGATGTGTCCCTCTGAGCGCGCATAACGCTCGGAATGCGTAGATGACATCGTCAGCCTAACGCTACACCCGTCACACTCATATAATCCCCGGAACACGCATATGTCCCTCAGAGCACACACGTAACCCCTGGAACGCCCGTGACACCGTCAGACTAACGCCACACCCGTCACACTCATACTACCCCGGGAACACGCATGTATCCGTCAGAGCGTACATACCGCCGGGCTGCGGACGTGGCCTTTGCAGCCCACTTGAGAGCGTCTGCGGCTCCGAGGATGGGACCCTCCGACTCTCCCTGGGGCGCTGGGTTGACAGCCTCTGCTGGGCTGGGTTTGGGCTGCATTTGGCCTCTGTCATGAAACTTCATGTTGTTGTCTCTGCCTTACTGACGTGGTATTGACACAGTTGTTTTAAAAAGTAGTTTACTTCCCAATAATGTCATACTTCTGGGAAACTTGCAACAGCAGTTAGTATGCCTTCTCTTTTCTCTCCGATTACCCAGCTGTTATTGCTGTGCTAGATTTGCAGCTTCACAAAAAATACCCCCGTGTGTTTCACTAAAAGCAGGAATACTCCTCCAGGTGATCCCCAAATAACACCCAAATTAGGAAATACACAGTTTCTGTGTGAAAGTCCAGTCCACAGACCTATTTCACTTCACTCCGTGCCCCGGGTGGGAGAAGAATGTCTATTTCCATGTGGACCCAATTTTCCTTTTCGGGAACTGTTTATGAGACTCAGTTTTCTGGTTTTTTTGTTTTTTTTTTTTTTTTTTTGACGGAGTCTCCCCCTGTCACCCAGGCTGGAATGCAGTGGCGCCATCTCTGCTCATTGCAATCTCTGCCTCCCATGTTCAAGAGATTCTTCTGACTCAGCTTCCCAAGTAGCTGTAATTACAGGCACCTACCACCACGCCCGGCTACTTTTTTGTATTTTTAGTAGAGACGGGGTTTCACCATGTTGGCCAGGCTGGTCTTGAACTCCTGACCTCAGGTGATCCATTCGCCTCAGCATCCCAGAGTGCTGGGATTACAGGTGTGAGCCACCTCATCCGGCCGACTCTCAGTTTTCACCGCCTTAACAGATGTAAAGATGTAAAGAGATGACTCCTAGCTGGGTCTGCCCAGCCTTTCCTCCTAAACAGGTACAGATCCTGTGTTCCTGGCAGGAACACCCTGGCCTGGTGCTGCGCTCTCCTCACTGCAGCCCACCTGGAGGAGCACCCATCCATCCCACCACCACTGGCGATCTCACTTGGAAATGGCAAATATTCCTTTACAGTCACAAATTTCATCCTGTCAAGCTCTGGATTTAACTTTGCCAGTGGTTTTCCCTGGCCTTAGAAGCACGGCCTCCAGACCCCGAGTTCTCCTGCCTGCTGTCCTCTCCTATCCAGTCTGCTACAGCTGCCTGCAGTCCCACTCATGGGGACATGGACTCCCAGGTGTCTTGGGGATTTCATGTGGGTTCCCCCAACCCATTCACCCAGTGCTGACCCTAGTTTTTTAAGGCTTTGTCTAGATAAGTCCTTCAAATCACAGCAGTTATGATATCTAAAAGTAGAAAAGTTAATGTTGATTTTCTAAAGACAAAAAAAAAAAAAAAATCCTTATTAGATCGTCTGTGAGACGACCCTCAATTTTTTTTTTTTTTGAAGATAGAGTCTCCCTATGTTACCCAGGCTGGAGTGCAGTGGCACGATCTTGACTGACCACAACCTCCACCTCCGGAGTTCCAGAGATTCTCATGCCTCAGTCTCCTGAGTAGCTGGAACTACAGGCAGCTGCCACCATGGCTGGCTAATTTTTGCAGTTTTGAACTCCTGACCTCTAGTGATCTGCCTGTCTTGGCCTCCCAAAGTGCTGGGATTACAGGCCTGAGCCACTGTGCCCAGCCGCCCTCAATTTATAAATCAAGGAAATACTAGTTCCCTGGAACCAAAATTCATGTTTGAAATAATTAGGAAAGAAAAATAAAATCTCATTGCTGAAAGAAAGGCAGATAGCACAGTTTATTATTGAAATTGCAGAAGAAGGCTGGGTGCAGTGGCTCACTCCTGTAATCCCAGCACTTCGGGAGGCTAAGGCAGGCAAATCACCTGAGGTCAGGAGTTTGAGACCAGCCTGGATAAGATGGTGAAATCCAATCTCTACTAAAAATACAAAAATTAGCCTGGCGTGGTGGCACGCACCTGTAGTCCTGGCTACTCGGGAGGCTGAGGCAGGAGAATCTCTTGAACCTGGGAGTTAGAGGCTGCATTGAGCTGAGATCGTGCCACTGCATTCCAGCCTGGGTGACAGAGTGAGACACCGTCTATAAAAAAAAAAAAAGGAAATTTCAGCAGAATTTACTGGACAGACTGTTACCTTGCTATATTCTCTAGCCCTGTGTTAGCAGTTACAAGGTATTTTAGGTTTAAACACTTATATTTTAGTCATTCGGTGTAGTTAACCATCAAAAAGTCCTGTCCACATCATGACAACCTATATAAAATTTGGAAACCTCTTCATCTATACAATGGAAAACTGGTAAAGTAAGTGTAGATATTTAAGCACATGAATTATTAATATTTAGGTATTGAAATGAGTGAGGGAATGTAATTATGTCACAGTTCTGGCATGGGACTTGGGGGGCTCCCTCTGTTGCCTCTTGCTGGATGGCAAATCCTTGGCCTGTGGAGACTGAAGGATAAACTGTCACCTTCATCGGAAACCCTAGTCCAGAAGGAAAGTCCTCATTTCAGGATATACCACATCTTCCCAGGCATTTCCTTTTTCTTTTTCTTTTTTCTGGAGACGAGTCTTGCTCTGTTGCCCAGGCTGGAGTGAAGTGGCCTGATATCGGCTCACTGCAACCTCCATCGCCCAGGTTCAAGTAATTCTCCTGCCTCAGCTTCCTGAGTATCTGGGATTACAGGTGTGCACCGCCACACTGGCTAATTTTTGTGTTTTTTTTTTTTAGGCGGAGTTTCGCTTTTATTGTCAAGGCTAGAGTGCGATGGCGTGATCTTGGCTCACCGCAACCTCTGCTTCTCAGGTTCAAGCGATTCTCCTGCCTAGGCCTCCTGAGTAGCTGAGATTACAGGCATGCGCCACCACGGCCAGCCAATTTTGTATTTTTAGTAGAGATGGAGTTTGTCCATCTTGGTCAGGCTAGTCTCGAACTCCCAACCTCAAGTGATCCGCCTGCCTCAGCCACCCAAAGTGCTGGGATTACAGGTGTGAGCCACAGAGCCTGGCCCTAATTGTTGTATTTTTACTAGAGAAAAGGTTTCACCATGTTGGCCGGGCTGGTTTCCAGTTCCTGACCTCAGGTGATCCATCTGCCTCAGCCACCCACAGTGCTGGGGTTACAGGCGTGAGCCATCTTACCTGGCCCTTTTTATTTTTATTTTTTTTTTTGAGACAGGGTGTTGCACTGTTGCCCAGGCTGGAGTGTAATAGTGCCATCTCAGCTTACTGCAACCTCCACATTATGAGGTCAAGTAGTCTTCCTGCCTCAGCCTCCCAAGTAGCTGAGACTGCAGCTGGGTGCCACCATGTCCGGCTAATTTTTGTATTAGTAGACGTGGGGTCTTGCTGTGTCATCCTGGCTGGTCTTGAACTCCTGGAGTAAAGTGATGTGCCCGCTTCAGCCTCCTAAAGTGCTGGGATTACAGGCATGAGCCACTGTGCCTGGCCTATTTTTAACTTTTTTGACGAAATACCAGACTATGTTACAGATAGGCTGTACCATTTTATATTCCACATACAGTATTTAATGGTTGTGATTTCTCTCTGACCTTGCCAACACTTGTTATTTTACATTTGTTGGGTTATAGCCTTTCTAGTGTGTGTGAAGGAGTATCTGGTTGTGGTTTCCGTTTGGATGGCCATAATGATAATGATATTGTTTATCTTTTCATGCGCTTGTTTTCCTTTTGCATGCCTTTTTGGTGAAGTGTGCATTCAGCTCTTTCTCCATTTGTAATTTGGTTGTTCTTGTTGTTGAGTTATACAAATTTTTTATATATTGTAGTTAACAGACTGTTGTTGGATATATAATGCACAAATATTTTCTTCTTTTCTGTGGGTTGTCTTTTCACTCTCTTTTTTTCTTTGGAGACCGAGTCTTGCTCTTTTCCCCAGGTTGGAGTGCAGTGGTGCACTCTTGGCTCACCGCAACCTCCGCCTCCTGGGTTCATGTGATTTTCCTGCCTCAGCCTCCTGAGTAGCAGCGATTACAGGCATGGGTCACCACGCCTGGCTAATTTTTTGTATTTTTAGTGGAGACGGGGTTTCTCCATGTTGGTCACACTGGTCTCAAACCCCCGATCTCAGATGATCCACCCACCTCTGCCTCCCAAAGTGCTGGGATTGCAGGATTGAGCCACCACGCCTGGCCATTATTTATTTATTTTTTTCTTTTTGAGACAGGGTCTTGTGCTGTTGCCTAGGCTGGAGTGCAGTGGTGCCATCTTGGCTTACTGCAACCTCCGCATTCTGGGCTCAAGCAGTCCTTGCATCTCAGCCTTCCTAGTAGCTGGGAATACAGGTGTGTGGCACCATACCCGGCTAATTTTTGTATTTTTAGTAGAGACGTGGTTTTGCTATGTTGTCCTGGCTGGTCTTGAACTCCTGGACTCAAGTGATCTGCCTGCCTCGGCCTCCCAAAGTGCTGGAATTACAGGCCTGAACCACCATGGCAGGTCTTTTTTGTTTGTTTTGATACAGGGTCTTGCGCTGTCGCCCGGGCTGGAGTGCAGTGGTGCGACCTCAGCTTACTGCAACCTCCACATTCTGGGCTCAAGCAGTCCTCCTGCCTCAGCCTCCCTAGTAGCTGGGACTACAGGTGTGTGACACCATGCTCGGCTAATTTTTGTATTTTTAGTAGAGACAGGGTTTTGCTATGTCGTTCTTGCTGGTCTTCAGCTCCTGGATTCAAGTGATCCACTTGCCTCTGCCTACCAAAGTGCTAGGATTACAGGCATGAGCCACCATGCCTGGCCTATTTTTAACTTTTTGAGGAAATATCAAACAATGTTCCAAATAGTCTGTACCGTTTATATTCCATATACATTATTTAAGGGTTGTGATTTCTCTCTGACCTTGCCAACACTTGTTATTTTACATTTGTTGGATTATAGCCTTTCTAGTGTGTGTGAAGGAGTATGTGGTTGTGGTTTCAGTTTCGATGGCAGAATGATAATGATATTGATCACCTTCTCATGTGCTTGTTTTCCATTTGCATGTCTTTTTGGCAAAGTGTGTGTTCAACTCTTTTTCCTTTTTAAATTTGGTTGTTTTTGTTGTTGAGTTATACATACTCTGTATGTATTGCAGTTAACGGACTGTTGTTAGATATATAATGTAAAAGCAAATATTTTCTTCCTTTCTGTGGGTTGTCTTTTCACTTTCTTTTTTCTGAGATGGAATCTTGTCCTGTTGCCCAGGCTGGAGTGCAGTGGTGTGCTCTTGGCTCACCGCAACCTCTCCCTCCTGGGTTCAAGCGATTCTCCTGCCTCAGCCTCCCGAGTAGCTGGGATTACAGGCATGCGCCACTGTGCTTGGCTAATTTTGTATTTTTAGTTGAAATGGGGTTTGTTTACGTTGGTCAGGCTGGTCTTGAACTCCCAACCTCATGTGTCCGCCTACCTCAGCCTCCCGAAGTGCTGGGGTTAGCGGCATGAGCCACCATACCGGCCTTTTATTTATTTATTTATGTATTTATTTATTTATTTATTTAGAGACAGGGTCTTGCACTGTTGCCCAGGCTGGAGTGTAGTGGTGTGCTCTTGGCTTAATGCAACCTCCGTATTCTGGGATCAAGTGGTCCTCCCACCTCAGCCTCCCTAGTAGCTGGGACTGAAGCTGTGTGCCACCATGCCTGGTTAATTTTTATATTATTAGGAGAGATGGGGTTTTGCTATGTCATCCTTGCTGGTCTTGAACTGCTGGACTCAAGTGATCCACCTGCCTCAGCCTTCTAAAGTGCTGGGATTACAGGCGTGAGGCAGCATGCCCACCTTTCTTGATTTTTAATTTTTGAGACAGGGTCTTGCGCTGTCTGCCAGGTTGGAGTGCAGTGGTGCGATCTCAGCTTACTGCAGCCTCCACGTTCTGGGCTAAAGCAGTTCTCCTGCCTCAGCCTCCCTAATAGCCAGGAGTACAGGTGTGTGGCACCATGCCTGGCTAATTTTTGTATTTTTAGTAGAGACGTGGTTTTGCTATGTCCTTCTGGCTGGTCTTGAACTCCTTACCTCAAATGATCCACCTGCCTCAGCCACCCAAAGTGCTGGGATTAAAGGCATGAGACACCGTGCCTGGCCTATTTTTAACTTTTTGAGGAAATACCAAACTGTTACAAATAGGCTGCACTGTTTATCTTCCACACACAGTATTTAATGGTTGTGATTTCTCTCTGACCTTGCCAACACTTGTTATTTTACATTTTTTGGATTATAGCTTTTCTAGTTTGTGTGAAGGAGTATCTGGTGGTGGTTTCAGTTTGGATAGCCATAATGATCATGATATTGATCATCTTTTCATGTGCTTGTTTTCCATTTACATGTCTTTTTGGCAAAGCGTGTGTTCAACTCTTTCTCCATTTGTAATTTAGTTGTTTTTGTTGAGTTATACAAATTCCTTATATATTGTGGTTAACAGACTGTTGTTAGATATATAATGTGTAAATATTTTCATCTTTTCTGTGGGTTGCCTTTTGATTTTTTTTTTATGACTGAGTCTTGCTCTGCTGCCCAAGCTGGAATTCAGTGGTGTGCCATCGGCTCACCGCAACCTCTGCCTCCTGGGTTCAGGTGATTCTCCTCCTAGCCTCGCGAGTAGCTCGGATTATAGGCATGGGCCACCACGCCCAGCTAATTTTTTGTATTTTTAGTAGAGACTGGATTTCTCCATGTTGATCAGAGTGTCTTGGACTGCTGACCGCAGGTGATATGCCTGCCTCTGCCTCCCAAAGTGCTTGGATTACAGGCGGAGCCACCACGACTGGCCAGTTTTATTTTTTTTATTTTTATTTTATTTTTATGTTTTTGAGGCAGGGTCTTGCACTGTTGCCAAGGCTGGAGTGTAGTGGTGCCATCTCTGCTTACTGCACTCTTCACATTCTGTGCTCAAGCACTCCTCCTTCCTCATCCTCCCTAGTAGCTGTGACTACAGATGTGTGCCACCGTGCACGACTAATTTTTGTATATTTAGTAGAGACAGGCTTTTGCTATGTCTTTCTGGCTGGTGTTGAACTCCTAAACTCAGTTGATCCACGTGCCTTGGCCTTCCAAAGTGCTGGGATTACAGATGTGAGCCACCACGCCTAGTCTTTTTTTTTTTTCTTTCTTTTTTTTACGACATGGTCTTGCCATGTTGCACAGGCTGGAGTGCAGTGGTGCCATCTCGGCTTACTGCAACCTCCACATTCTGGGCTCAAGTGGTCCTCCCGCCTCAGCCTCGCTAGTAGCTGGGAGTACAGGTTTGTGGCACCAAGCCTGGGTAATTTTTGTATTTTTAGTAGAGATGGGGTTTTGCTCTGTCTTTCTGGCTGGTCTTGAACTCCTGCACTCAAGTGATCTGCCTGCTTCAGCCTCCCAAAGTGCTGGGATTACAGGCATGAGTCACTGTGCCTGTCATGCTTTTAACTTTTTGAGGAAATACCAAACTGTATTACAAGCAGGCTGTACCATTTTATATTCCACATACAGTATTTAATGGTTGTGATTTCTCTTCGACCTTGACAACACTTGTTACTTAACATTTGTTTGATTATAGCCTTTCTAGTGTGTGTGAAGGAGTATGTGGTGGTGGTTTCAGTTTGGATGGCCATAATGATCATGATATTGATCATCTTTTCATGTGCTTGTTTTCCATTTGCATGTCTTTTTGGCGAGGTGTGAGTTCAACTCTTTCTCCATTTGTAATTTGGTTGTTTTTGTTGTTGAGTTATACATATTCTGTATGTATTGTAGTTAATGGACTGTTGTTAGATATATAATGTGCAGGCAAATATTTTATTCCTTTCTGTGGGTTGTCTTTTTTTTTTTTGAGACAGACTCTTGCTTTGTTGAGCAAGCTGGAGTGCAGTGGCAGGATCTCAGCTCATTGCCACCTCCACCTCCTGGGTTCAAGCGATTCTCCTGCCTCAGCCTCCTGAGTAGCTGGGATTACAGGCATGCCCCACTACAGCAGGCTAATTTTGTGTTTTTATTCGAGACAAGGTTTATCTTGATCAGGATGGTCTCGAACTCCTGTCCTCAGTTGATCCTTCTGCCTTGCCCTCCAGAAAAGCTGGGATTACAGGCATGAGCCACCGTGCCCGGCCCTAATTTTTGTATTTTTAGTAGAGACAAGGTTTAGCCATGTTGGCCAGGCTGGTCTGTAACACCTGACCTCAAGTGGTCTTTCTGCCTCAGCCTCCGAAATAGCTGGGATTATAGGCGTGAGCCATCATACCCTGTCTTTTTTTTTTTTTTTTTTTTGAGACAGGGTCTTGCCCTGTTGCCCAGGTTGGAGTGTAGTGGCACGATCTCAGCTTATTGCAACCTCCATATTCCGGGCTCAAGCAGTCGTCCTGCCTCAGTCTCCCTAGTAGCTGGTACTTAAGCTGTGTGTCACCATTCGCAGCTAGTTTTTGTATTATTAATAGAGATGGTGTTTTGCTATGTCATCCTGGCTTGTCTTGAACTCCTGGACTCAAGTGATGCACCTGCCTCAGCCTCCCAAAGAGCTGGGATTGCTGTCGTGAACCACAGCGTGCAGCCAGTTAGGGTTAGGGTTAGAGTTAGGGGTTAGGGGTTAGGATTAGGGTTAGGAGAATTGCTTGAACCTGGGAGGTGGAGGTTGGAGTGAGCCAAGAGTGCGCCACTGCTGTCCAGCCCAGCCGACAGTGGGAGATTCCGTCTCAAAGAAAAAAAAAAATTAAGTAATACCTACTTTTAACAGTCATGAGCAACATTTTTTTTCATGTGTGTCACTTCTTCATTTTTCTGATTGCTAGAGCCATGTCTCAAATGCAAACATCCTCGTGGTTACTTCATGCAGCTTCAGACTCGCTCTGCAGACGAGCTGATGACCACCTTCTACAAGGGCTGCAATTCTCAGGGTGGACACTGCTGTAGGGATTAGGACTAGGATCGCCCAGCTGCTTCACTGTATGCTTACCTTGTCCCTTGGGGTAGATGCTTAGCTGGCAGTGTGAATCGTGTATCCTGGGTCTTTGCTGGTGTGGTGGAAAGATAAACCTTTTGAGGTGAAGAGCCAGGGTGTCAGGAAATGCGGCCTATCTGCTAGTCAGAGTGGATGAAGTCGTGAATGTTGGGGAATTTTTCTGTATGGGTAGGAGACGGAGACCCATAACTAAGTATGTCCTGTTTAAAGTCCTGTTCTTTCATCTTCTACATTTGTTGGCAGTTGACATTCCCTTACTCCCAATCAACACTATTTTTTTTTTTATTTTGAGACAGAGTGTCACTCTGTCGCCCAGGCTGGAGTGCAGTGGCACGATCTCTGCTCACTGCAAGCTCTGCCTCATGGGTTCATGCCATTCTCCTACCTCAGCCTCCCGAGTAGCTGGGACTACAGGTGCCCGCCACCACTCCTGGCTAATTTTTTTGTATTTTTAGTAGAGACTGGGTTTCACCATGTTAGCCAAGATGCTCTCGATCTGACCTCGTGATCCACCCGCTGAGCCTCCCAAAGTGCTGGGATTATAGGCGTGAGCCACCGCATTCAGCCTCAATCAACACTCTTAAATATTTGTACTGTTCGCAAAACTTAGTACATTAAATATCTCTAAATATTTAACTGTTACTTGTAAACTTAATTTAGTATTTATTTTAATCAAAATTCCGAATATTTCATTAAAATGAAAGTTCTAATATTGCCTTCTCAGTGTTTTAAATAGCTTATTAGGTAGAAAGCAAACCCCAAATCACAGTGATCCCAAAATTGACTACATACTTAGATTTGAACAGGCTATGAAAATCCTCATCACTGGTGTTTCAATTTATTTCTTTACTCCTATTATCCCCTTATTCATTTTTTTTTTTCCATAATTTTTTTTTTTATTATACTTTAGGGTTTTAGGGTACATGTGCACAATGTGCAGGTTTGTTACATATGTATCCATGTGCCATGTTGATTTCCTGCACCCATTAACTCATCATTTAGCATTAGGTGTATCTCCTAATGCTGTCCCTCCCCCCTCCCCCAACCCCACAACAGTCCCCAGAGTGTGATGTTCCCCTTCCTGTGTCCATGAGTCCTCATTGTTCAATTCCCACCTATGAGTGAGAACATGCGGTGTTTGGTTTTTTGTCCTTGCGATAGTTTACTGAGAATGATGTTTTCCAGTTTCATCCATGTCCCTACAAAGGACACGAACTCATCATTTTTTATGGCTGCATAGTATTCCTCAGGGATCTCGAACTAGAAATACCATTTGACCCAGCCATCCCATTACTGGGTATATACCCAAAGGACTATAAATCATGCTGCTATAAAGACACATGCACACGTATGTTTATTGCAGCACTATTCACAATAGCAAAGAGTTGGAACCAACCCGAATGTCCAACAACGATAGACTGGATTAAGAAAATGTGGCACATATACACCTTATTCATTTTTTGAACCTTCTCTGATTGCTTCCTAGGATTGCATTAAATGTGTAAGATTCTATTTTTTTTTTTTTTTTGAGACACAGTCTCGCTCTGCCGCCCAGGTTGGAGTGCAGTGGCATGATCTCGGCTCACTGCAGCCTGTGACTCCCGGGTTCAAGCGATTCTCTTGCCTCAGCCTCCCAAGCAGCTGGGACTATAGGCACATGCCACCATGCCCAGCTATTTTTTTGCCTTTTTAGTAGAAACGGGGTTTCACCATGTTAGCCAGGCTGGTCTCAAACACCTGACCTCAGATGATCCACCTGCCTTGGCCTCCCAAAGTGCTGGGATTACAGGCATGAGCTACCATGCCCGGCACTATTTTTATACTTTATACTTTCTGTGTTAATCATTCAACTCTCAGAAGAGAAAGGACACCTCAGACTAGCTGGGTCTAGGTTATTGATAATTGATTCTTGGTCAAGGCCCCAGTCTTAATTGCTTTCTAAATCAATCTCTCTCTCTCTCTCTCTCTCTGAAAGAGATGGGGTCTTGTTTATGTTGCCCAGGATGGCCTCAAACACCTGGGCTCAAGTGATCCTACCGCCTTGGCCTCTAAGTAGCTGCCACCACTCCCCACTCCAAATCTTTTTTTTTTTTTTGAGACAGGGTTTTGCTCTGTTGCCCAGGCTGGAGTGCAGTGGCACGATCTTGGCTCACTGCAGCCTCTGCCGCCCAAGTTCAATGGATTCTCCTGCCTCAGCCTCCCTACTAGCTGGGATTACAGGCACGAGCCACCACATCCAGCTAATTTTTGTATTTTCAGTAGATACAGGATTTTGCCATGTTGGCCAGTCCGGTCTCAAATTCCTGGCCTCAAGTGATTGCCTGCTTCCCCTTCCCGAAGTGCTGAGATTACAGACATGAGCCACTGCACCCAGCATGTCATCTGTATATCTTTTTTGGTGAGGTATCTATCTTTTGATTGGGTTGTTTTTCTTTTTGTTATTAGAATTTGTTTGTATATTTTGCACACAAGTCTTTTTCCGGTTTGTTTTTTAAATATTTTCTCTCAGTCTGTGGCTTGTTTTTTGATTCTCTTGATGGGATATTTCACAGAGTAGTCATTTTAAATTTTAATAAAGTCCACATTATCATTTTTTTATTTTATGAACTGGCTTTCGGTATTGTATCTAAAGACTCATCACCAATCCAAAGTCATATGGATTTTCTTCTATAACTTTTACAATTTTATATTTGAAAATTTGTCTACAGACTATCTTGAGTGATTTTTTAGAGGTGAGCTATGAAGTTTGTATCTACATTCATTTTTTTCCCTATGGTTTCTGATTGTTCTGTCGCCATCTGTGGAACAGACTTTTCTTTCCCCATTGAATATTTTTGCCCCTTTGACAAAAGCAGTTGACTATATTTATTTGGGTCTTTTGGGTTCTGTATTCTATTCTGTTTATCTATTTGTCCATTCCTTCATTAATATCACTCTCTTCATTACTTTAGCTTTGTGTTAAAGCTAACTGTCATGAGTGTACTGCTCCTAAAGAAGGAGTATCTGCATTTATTTATATATTTTTTATTCTTCCCAGCCATGATCTGAGGTTTTCTGAATGCATATTTGGTTGTATTTTATTACATTTATACTTAATAAATTCAATTTTGGGGGTGCTATTGTAAATGGCATTTTTAAAAAAATTTCAAGTTCAAATTATTCCTATACATTATTGCTGTTAGAAAGGCAGCGCATGGTGGCTCACGCATGTAATCCTAGCACTTTGGGAGGCTGAGTTGGAAGGATCACTTGAGCTTGAGAATTCTAGACCAGCCTCGGCAATATAGTGAGACCCACCCTCCCAATAAAAAATACAATAAAATAAAATAATTAAAATAAATAAAAGAAAATCAGGTGAGGCTGGGCACAGTGGTTCACACCTGTAATCCCAGTGCTTTGGGAGGCTGAGGTTGGAGAATCTCTAGAACCCGCGAGCTGGAAGCTGATCCCCGGAGCTGTGATTATCCCACTGTCCTCAAGCCTGGGTAACAGAACGAGACCCTATCTCTAAGAACGAGACCCTCACCCTAAGAAAAGAAAGAAAATCAGTTTAGTTTTGTTTACTGGCCATCTTCTTTTTCTTTCTTTTCTTTTTTTTTTTTTGAGAAGGAGTCTCGCTGTGTTGCCCAGGCTGGAGTGCAGGGTACAATCTCAGCTCACTGCAACCTCCGCCTCCCGGGTTCAAGCGATTCTCCTGCCTCAGCCTCTAGAGTAGCTGGGATTACAGGCATGCGCCATCATGCCTGCTAATTTTTATATTTTTAGTAGAGACGAGGGTTCACCACCTTGGCCAGGCTGGTCTCGAACGCCTGACCTCAAGTGATCCGCCCGCCTCAGCCTCTCAAAGTGCTGGAATTACAGGCGTGAACTGGCCATCTTCTCTGATTACTATCTCAATGCGTTCCGGTCAAGGCACGGGATGGCGGGCTCCATTTCAATTGAAATTGCCAAAATCTCGGCCTGGAAAAATCCAGACGCTGATTTTCAGAGATTCTCCAGAGCTGCCGCGAGGGGGCGCCCGGCCCTGCCAAACCCGGAGGGCTGCGCGCGCGAACCGTGTCCGAACCGCACGGCGGCGTCCTGGGGCGTCCACTGTGAGGACAGAGCTTCCTCTCAGCACCCACCCAGGAGGGGCCAGGGCTTGGGACACCTGGGGCCACGTCCGCTGTGAGGACAGGGAGACGCTCCGGGACACCTGGGGCCGCCGAGGAGAAAGTGAGAGAAAGGCTTCCTGCCCCAGCTGTGAGTGCAGCGGAGCGAGTGCGGTGCGTTTCCCGTTTGGCCATTTGTACTCGGACTTCACTTTGTACGAGCGTCACTTCATGGAGGCTTGGGTGGCTCACCCCCAGCACAGGACAAGATGCCGGTTACGGATGCGATTTTGTTTCTGGGGAGAGACCTTGGTCCCGGGAGAAGAGGAGGAACGTGGAGACGCCGTTGTGCCATAGGGCGGTCGGGAAGTTGGGGACTGGCAGGGGCCACAGCCTGAGGCCGAGGAAACACACACCCCCTGATCAGTTCTCGTTATTATTATTTTTTTTTGAGACGGAATTTCGCTTCGGTTTCCCAGGCTGGAGTGCAATGGCGCGATGTCGGCTCACTGCAACCTCTGCCTCCTGGGTTCAAGCGATTCTCCTGCCTCAGCCTCCGGAGTAGCTGGAATTCCAGGGACCCGCCATCACGCCCAGCTAGTTTTTTCTATTTTTAGTAGAGATGGGATTCACTATGTTGGCCAGGCTGGTCTCGAACTCCTGACCTCGGGCAATGCACGCGACTTAGCCTCCCAAAGTGCTGGGATTACAGCGTGAGCCATCTCGCCTGGCCAGTGCTTGGTGTTTTAAGGCTTATTTGTTAACGTAGTGGAAACAATACAGGAAAATGGAGAAGTAGCACATTACCATGCTCACGGCACCAAACTCCAGTCTGGGCGACAGAGCGAGACGCTTTTTAAGAGTAAAAAGAAAAGAAAGAAAATAAATTGAGTTTTGTCTACTGGCCATCTTCTTTTTTCCTTTTTTTTTTTTTCTTTTTTTTTTGAGACAGTCTTGCTCTGTCACCCAGGCTGGAGTGCAGTGATGTGATCTTGGTTCCACTGCAACCTCTGCCTCCCAGGTTTAAGCAATTCTCCTGCCTCAGCCTCCTGAGTAGCTAGGATTACAGGCGCCCACGACCACATCTGGCTAATTTTTGTATTTTTAGTAGAGATGGGTTTCCTCATGTGGGCCAGGCTGGTCTCGAACTCCTGACCTGAGGTGATCCACCCGCCTCTGCCTCCCAAAGTGCTCGGGTTACAGGCCTGAGCCACCACGCCCAGCATTTTTTCGGTTTTGTTTTGTTTTAAGAGAGAAGGTCTTGCTCTATCACCCAGGCTGGAGTGCAGTGGTGTGATCACAGCTCACTGCAGCCTCGGTCTCCTGGGCTCCAGCAATCCTCCGGCCTCAGCCTCCCAAGTAGTAAGGAGTATAGGCACCAGTCACCATGCACAGCTAATTAAAAAAAAAAAAAAAAACTTGGCCCGGCGCCGTGGCTCACGCCTATAATCCCAGGCGTGAATGACTTTGGGAGGCCTTGGTGGGGGGGTGGGGATCACCTGAGTTCAGGAGTTCGAGACCAGCCTGGTCAACATGGCAAAACCCGTTCTGTACTAAAAGTACAAAAATTAGCCATGCATGGTGGCGTGCGCCTGTAATCCCAGCTACTCGGGAGGCTGAGGCAGGAGAATTGTTTGAACCTGGGAGATGGAGGTTGCAGTGAGCCAAGATCACACCATTGCACTCCAGCCTGGGCAATGAGAGTGAAACTCCGTCTCAAAAAAAAAAAAAAAAAAAAAAAACCCAAAATTTTGGCACAGACAACAGGATCTTTACGACGCTCAGGTTTGTCTTGAACTCCTGGGCTCAAGTGATCCTTACACCTCAACCTCCCACAGTACTGGGATTACACGCGTGAGCCACTGCACCTAGCCTGGAGTCTCCTCTTAACTTCCTTCTCCCTTCCCCTTCCCCTTACTTTCTTCTTTCCTTCTTTCTTTTTATTTATTTTTTTCTTTTTCTTTTTTTTGATACTGAGTCTCGCTCTGTCGCCAGGCTGGAGTGCAGTGGCACAATCTCGGCTCACTGCAAACTCCGCCTCCCGGGTTCAAGCGATCCTCCTGCCTCAGCCTCCAGAGTAGCTGGGACTACAGGCCTGTGCCACCACGCCCAGATAATTTTTGTATCTTTAGTAGAGATGGGGTTTTACTATGTTGGCCAGTATGGTCTCGATTTCCTGACCTCAAGTGATCCGCCAGACTCGGCCTCCCAAAGTGCTGGGATTACAGGCGTGAACTGGCCATCCTCTTTGCTATCTCCATTCCTTCCAGTCAAGGCACCGGGTGGTGGTCTCCAGTTCAGTTGAAATTTCCGAAATCACGGCCTGGAAAAAATCAAGGCGCTGATTTTCAGAGATTCCCCAGAGCTGCCGCGAGGGGGCGCCCGGCCCTGCCAAACCCGGAGGGCCGCGCGCGCCAACCGTGTCCGATCCGCAGGGCGGCGTCCTGGGGGGTCCACTGTGAGGAGGGAGCTTCCTCAGGACCCACCCAGGAGGGGCCGGGGCTTGGGACACCTGGGGCCGCGTCCGCTGTGAGGACAGGGAGACGCTGCTGCAGCTCCGGGACACTTGGGGCCGCCGAGGCAAAGGTGAGGAAAAGGCTTCCTGCCCCCGCTGTGAGTGCAGCGGAGCGAGTGCGGCCGCGTTTCCCGTCGGGCTGTTTGTACCTGGACTTCAGTCTGTGCAAGCGTCCCTTCATGGCGGCTTGGGCAGGTCACCCCCAGCGCAGGACAAGATGCTGGCTACAAATGCGAGTTTGTTTCTTGGGAAGAGACCCTGGTACCATGAGAGGAGGAGGAACGCGGAGACGCCGTCGGGCGGTCCGGATGTTGGGGACTGGCAGGCGCCACAGCCTGAGGTCGAGGAAACAGGCGCCCTCGATCAGTGCTCATTTTTGTTTTTTTTTTTTTGAAACGCATTTTCACTCTTGTTTCCCAGGTTGGAGTGCAGTGGCGCGATCTTGGCCCACTGCAGTCTCCGCCTCCCGGGTTCAAGCGATTCTCCTGCCTCAGCCTCTCAAGTAGCTGGGATTACAGGCATGCGCCAGCACGCCCGGCTAATTTTGTATTTTTAATAGAGACGGGGTTTCTTCACGTTGGTCAGGCTGGTCTCGAACTTCCAACTTCATTAGGTGATCCACCCACCTCAGCCTCCCAAAGTGCTGGGATTACAGGCGTGAGCCACCGCGCCTGGTCAGTGCTCCGTGTTTTCAGGCTCATTTGTTAACATAGTGGAAACAACACAGGAAAATGGAAAAGTAGGCACATTATCATGCTCACCCCACTGCACTCAAGCCCTGGGCAACAGAGCGAGATCTTGTCTCAAAAAACAAAAACAAATGAAAACAAAACCAAAACAACCATTGTGTGTGTCTAATGGAAGTGAACTCATCAACAACAGTTTTTCTTTTGTTGAGAAAGTCTGTTTAATTTGCAGTGTATTTGTAATGGTACGTAAAATGACGTCTGTTTTACAAACATTCTCATCCTTAGTTGAAATGTATTAACTATATCAAGCTTTGACATGATACCATAAAATTAATTGAAGAAAGTCACTACTCTTTTTTCCCTTGGCCTTGACCATTTTAAATAAAATCAGATTTCGTTAAGGTTACTTAATACTGAGCTGTAAACCCGTATGGCCCTGCAGTGTCTTTTCTTTTTTTTTCTTGTATTTTTTTTTTTGAGATGGAGTCTAGCTCTGTCTCCCAGGCTGGAGTGCAGTGGCATGATCTCAGCTCACTGTAACCTCCACCTCCCAGGTTGAAGCAGTTCTCTGTCTCAGCCTCCCCAAGAGCTGGGATTACAGGCGCCTGCCACAATGCCCAGCTATTTTTTTTGTATTTTTAGTAGATATGGGGTTTCACCATCTTGGCCAGGCTGGTCTTGAACTTCTGACCCCATGATCCACCCACCTTGGCCTCCCAAAGTGTTGGGATTACACGTGTGAGCCACTGAGCCCAGCCTCTCTTTTTGACATGGATTCTCACCTTGTTGCTTAGGTTGGACTGCAGTGGCGCGATCTCAGCTCACTGCAACCTCCGCCTCCCAGGTTCAAGCACTTCTCCTGCATCAGCCTCCTCAGTCGCTGGGATTATAGGCCTGCATCACCACTCTGGGCTAATTTTGTATTTTTAATAGAGGTGGGGTTTCACCATGTTGGCCAGGCTGGTCTCGAACTCCTGACCTCAAGTGATCCACCCGCCTTGGCCTCCCAAAGTGCTGGGATTGCAGGTAGTCCTGAGCCACCACGCCTGGCTGCGTTTTTTTTGTTTTGTTTTAATTAAAAAAATTTTTTTGTTTGTTTTTTGAGGTGGAGTTTAGCTCCTGTTGCCCAGGCTGAAGTGAAATGTCCGGGTCTTGGCTCACTGCAACCTCTGCCTTCCGGTGAAATGCCTAACCTTGTTTTTACTTCAACTCCTTACTTTGAATTTTGTCCTGCTTGTCTCTTTAAATCACCTAGCCTTGCTTCTCATGTAAACAAGACTCTCTCTAGCTAGGAAAGCCGGACAAACCCCAATTGACCCCTTAATTTACAAGACACTAGGGATCCTCACTCAACCCCCTTTCATGAGGAGTTGTCCTGGGTAAACAGATCCTCAGCATTTCAAAGGAGCCCAGTTAACTGATAAGTTACTAACACCAACAATGTACGAAGTTCCCAGGAATTTTCTCCAAGAGATAACAACAGAAAACCTTGAGTTTGTGTCTGGCATAGACCCTACATCTAATTATTATGAAAGATTTAGAAGCTTGCACCTAGTACCGTTGCTCTTCTTGTAACCATTTGTCTTTTAAGTTGTTTATCACTCTGTAACCATTTTGATTCTTTTGATTCTTGCATGTTTTTACTTCTGTACAATTATTACATTTGAGTCCCCCTCCCCTTGCTAAACCTAGGTATAAAAGTTAATCGAGCCCCTTCGTCATGGCCAAGAGAATTTTGAGCATTAGCCGTCTGTTTGGCTGCCAGCTTAATAAAGCAGTCTTAATTCGTCTCAAAGTGTGGCGTTTTTTTTTTTTTTTAACTCGCCTGGGTACAACACTGGGTTCAAGCAGTTCTCCTACCTCAGCCTCCTGAGTAGCTGGGAATACAGGTGTGCACCAGAATGCCTGGCTAATTTGGTATTTTTAGTAGAGATGGGGTTTCACCATGTTGGTCAGGCTGATCTCTAACTCCTGATCTCAAGTGATCCACCTGCCTCTGCCTCCCAAATTATTGAGATTATAGGCATGAGCCACTGCATCCAGCTTTTCCATTTTTATTGATTGATTTTTTTTTTTTTAAGAGAGCCTGCTCTATCACCCAGGCTGGAGTGCAGTGGTGTGATCATGGCTCACTGCAGCCTCAACCTCCTGGGCTCCAGCAATCCTCCTGCCTCAGCCTCCCAAGTAGCTTGGTTTATAGGCACTAGCCACCACGCACTGCTAATTTAAGCAGGATCTTTACATCGCTCAGCTTTGTCTTGAACTCCTGGGCTCTAGCGGTCCTTACACATCAGCCTCCCAAAGTGCTGGGATTACAGGCATGAGCCACTCACTGCACCCAGCCTAAGGTCTCCCCCACTTTTTTTTTTGAGACAGATTTTCACTCTTTTTTCCCAGGCTGGAGTGCCATGGTGAGATCTCGGCTCACTGCAACCTCTGACTCCTGGATTCAAACAATTCTCCTGCCTCCGCCTCCCAAGTAGCTGGGATTACAGGCATGCGGCTAATTTTGTATTTTTAGTAGAGATGGGGTTTCACCATATTGGTCAGGCTTGTCTCAAACTCCTGACCGCAGGTGATCCCCCTGCCTCGGCCTCCCCAAAGTGCTGGGGATTACAGGTGTGAGCTACTGTGCCCGGCCCTGCGGTATTTTTCTTTTTTCTTTTTTCTTTTTCTTTTTTTTTGAGATGCAGTCTCACTCTGTTGCCCAGGCTAGGGTGTAGTGGCGCGATATCCGCTCAATGCAACCTCCCCTTCCTGGACTCAAGCGATTCTCCTGCCTCAGGCTCCGAAGTAGCTGGGACAACAAGTGTGTTCCATGATGCCCGGGTAATTTTTTTTTTTTTTTTTTTTAGTAGAGGTGGGGTTTCACCATGTTGTCAAGGCTGGTCTCAAACTTCTTACCTCAAGTGATCTGCCCGCCTCGGCCTTCCAAAGTGTTGGGATTACAGGCATGAGCCACCACGCCCTGCCCCTGGGGTCCTTTTTTAATGGGGATCTCTAAGGGTCACTCCAAGGTTTTCTATGCTAATCGGTGTATTTAAATTTTCCTTATTTTAGAGTCCATTTTGTTAATGTGTATTTTTACTAGGAAATCACCCATTTTCTCTTGGTTTCCAGTTTGATTCAATAAGTTTCTCCTTTTTTAAATTTTTTTATTTTTCGAGATGGGGTTTTGCTCTGTCTCCCGTGCTGGAGTGCAGTGCCGCAGTGGAGATCTCGGCTGACTGCAGCCTCTGCCTCCTGTGTTCAAGCAATTCGTTCTCAGCCTCTTGAGTAGCTGGGATTACAGGTCTGCACCACCATGCGCAGCTGATTATTGTATTTTTAGTAGAGACTGGGTTTTGCCACGTTGGCCATGCCATTCCCAAAGTCCTGACCTCAGCTGATCCACCCGCCTCGGCCTCCCAAAGTACTGTGAGTACAGGCATGAGCCACGTGCCTGGCCGATAAGTTTCTCTTATTTGACTTCTAATTTATCTCTTTCTAGTTTTCAACAGAATTCTTAATCCTGTGTATTTCTGCTATTTGTTTCCATCAATAATATTTTTAAAATACGCTTCTTAGTTTATCTTGTTTTCAATTGAGGGAATTGTTATATTAAGAATTCCTTATGACCCAATGACAAGCTTTAATTATTTTAAAATAATTCCTGCTTAACGCAACACCTTTTGCAGGAACCAGCTGTCAGTGGTATTTGTTACTGACCAGAGTTTCTTGGCTCTCCGATAATGGAAATTGACATGAAGATGAGCAAGTTTCCCAGACAAAGCTTTTATTTAGGTGTTTTGTTTGGCTTGGTTAAATTTATTTCACAAAGCTTTTATTTTTGTGTTTTATATTCAAACACAAAGGAGGCAGCAGAAGAGAGAGAATTCTCTGTCTGGCTCCCTGAAGAGTTAGGAGGAGAGTGTTTCTAAGTTCTGGCCCGATTGCCCAGGCTGGAGTGCTCTGGCACCATCTCGGCTCACTGCATCCTCCTGGGCTCAAGCCATCCTCCCACTTCAGCCTCCGGAGTAGCTGGGACTACAGGTATATACAACCGTGCTCAACAGATTTTTTTTTTTTTTTTTTTTGTAGAGACGAGGTTTTGCCATGTTGCCCAGGCTGGCTGCAGACCCCCCCAAAGTGCTGGGATTAGAAGCATGAGTCACCATGCCCGGCCCAGTGTGTTCTTATTAAATTTCAGTAATTAGTCATGCCATTTGCCTTTTGTTCAACACTGAGATTTCGTTTTTCTTTCCTAATTATCTCATACATGGACTTTGGTTCCATTAGACTATTATTTCTTTGATCTACAAATTGCGGGTGATTCTTGCAGATTAGCTAAGAAATAATTGTTTTGTTTTTAGAAAAACCACATTATTAACTTTACTACTGTTAGATACCACAACTGCTGTGACTTTAAGGATTTGGCTGGACAATGTCTTAGACAATTTGCTAAGGATGGACATTGGGTGAATGGCTTGACGGAACGTGCATTAAATACTTCAGACACCCAGGAGGCTGCTGTGTCCCTGTAAGAGAGAGCATATGAGACTGCAGGCCATTGGGGTTGGATGCCTTGGAAAGGGCAGCTACTGTGTCCCTGTAAGAGAGAGCATATGAGACTGCAGGCCATTAGGGTTGAATGCCTTGGAAAGGGCAGCATGCAGGAGTACACAGTGTGTGGAGGTCATGGTCAGTCCTGTGGTCCTTGTTCCAAGGCCAGTGGGAACCCATTGTAAAAGTTAGAGAGTGACATGATGAACCTTCAGTTTGAAAATGAGAGTTTTGCCATTATTAAGTTGAGATCACCAGTTGTGGGCAGGTGGATTGTGCTCTTTCTGGTGGGTTGCACTGAGGAGAGCAAACATTGGGCTGAGGTGTTTGCGCTGGGAACGCAGGGTCTGCATCTGCTCAGGAGGAAACATGGGGCAGACCCAGCTTGGAGTTATCTGCCAACGTTGTGAAACTGAGGGACAGCTCAGGAACATTCCAGAAAAAGGAAAACCCAATCCAAATGGAAAGAGACACTTTATCCCAGTTGGGGCAGGCAGTGAAGTGAAATGGGTCTGTGGATTGGATTGTCAGAGAACTTGTATTTCCTGATTTGGGGGTTGTGTGGTGGTTAGCTGGGAGGCTGTCTTTGCTTTGGTAAAATACACTGGAGTGTTTTGTGTGGAGTTGCTGTAACTGCTGAGGAATCTAAGAGAAGGGATAAGTTACACTTTACACTGCTATTGCAAGATTCCTAGAAGTATGAAATTACTGTAAATTATAAACAACCGCAGTAATACCATGTCAGTAAAGCGGAGACGACATCAAACTTCACCATAGAGGCCAAACCCAGTCCAAATTCAGGTCAGTGGAAGCTGTGTACCAAGCGCCCCGTGAGAGTCTGGATGCTGCATCCGTATTGCGGCTGAAATATCAGTATTGAGGGTGTCACATGAGTCTTAGGGGTGTGATAGCAGTATTGTGGGTGTCATATCAATATTTCGGGTGTCATCTCTGTATTGTGTGTGTCATATCAGTATTGCAGGTGTCCCATCAGTCTTACGAGTGTCATATCAGCCTTACAGGTGTTGTATCAGTATTATGGGTGTCATATGAGTCTTAGGAGTGTCATAAACCTTGTGGGCTTCACATCAGTCTTTCGGGTGTCACAGCAGTCTTGTGGGTGTCATATCAGTATTACGATATGCCGTGATATGTTATACCAGTATGATACCTCTTCTGAAAACACCTTCACAGACATATCCACACATAGTGCTTTAACAGCTCTCTGTGTATCCCTCAATCTAGTAAGGTTGACACCTAAAATTAACCATCACAGTAATTACGCCTGATTCATGGCTAAACTTGTAGAATTTTTAAAAATTTTAGAATGAAAGCTGGGCACCATAGCCAGACACCGTCCCTACAGAAATATTAAAAAGTTAACTGGTTGTGCTTGCACGCATGTGTAGTTCCAGTTACTCTAGAGGCTGAGGTGAGAGGATCTTTTGAGCCCAGGAGATTGATGCTGAAGAGCTAGGATTGTGGCACTGCATTCCAGCCTGGGTGACAGTGTGAGACTCTCTCAAAAAACAATCAACAGTAATAATATTCTTTGGAATAAATTTAACCAAGTTACAAGACTTGTACATGAGGCTGGGCATGGTGGCTCCCGCCTGTAATCCCAGCACTTTGGGAGGCCAAGGCGGGTGGATCCACGTGATCAGGAGATTGATACCATCCTGGCTAACATGGTGAAACCCCGTCTGTACTAAAAATACAAAACATTAGCTGGGCATGGTGCCATGCGCATGTAATCCTAGCTACTTGGGAGGCTGAGGCAGGAGACTTGCTTGAACCCCGGAGGTAGAGGTTGCAGTGAGCTGAGATCTCGCCACTGCACTCCACCCTGGGTGACAGAGTGAGATTCCGTTTCTGGAAAAAACAAAAAAAAAACAGCAAAATAACTTGTACATGGAAAATTTCAAAACATTGCTAAGTAAATTCAAGAAAGCTTACATAAATTTAAAGACACCTCATATTCATAAACTAGAAGACTTAATAATTCTTAAGGTGGCAGTACTACACAAAGCCATCTACAGATTCTTTGTGATTCCTGATACAGTCCCAACGTCCTTTTGGCAGAAATCAACAGGCTGATCTTGTCATTTATATGAAATTTCAAGGGATGGAGAATAGCCAAAATAGTGTCAAAAAAAAAAAAAAAAAACCTCAGAGGCTCACAGTTCCAAATTTCAAATCTTACTACAAAGCAACAGTAATAAAATCAACATGATTCTGGTACAATCAATTGAATAGATCAATGGAACTGAATTTTGAGTTCAGAAATAAACCTATATTTCTATGAGCAATTGCTTTATTTTTATTTTTTTGAGACAGGGTCTCACTCTGTCTCCCAGGCTAGAGTGCTGTGGCACGATCATGGCTCCTGCAACCTCTATCTCTGGGGCTCAAGTGATCCTTCCGCCTCAGCCTCCAAGTAGCTGGGACTACAGGTGTGCACCACCACATCTGGCTAATTTTTTGGTTTTTTATACAGGTAGGGTCTTGCTGTCCTGCCCAAGTTGGCCTCAAACTCCTGTTCTCAAGTGATACTCCTCTCTTGGCCTGCCAAAGCATTGGGATTACAGATGTCAGCTACCATGTCCAACCTGTTGATTTTTAAAAACGTAATTTCTTTTTCTTTCTTTTTTAAGGCATGGTTTTTCTCTGTTGGCCAGGTTGGAGTGCAGTGGTGTGAACCTGGCTTATTGCAGCCTAAACCTCCTGGGCTGAAGCAATCCTCCCTCCTCCATCTCCTGAGTAACTAGGACCACAGACGTGCACCATCACACCTAGCTAATTTTTAAGTTATTTGTAGAGAGAGTGTTTTCCTGTGTTGGCCAGACTGGCCTGAAACTCCTGGGTTCAAAAGATCTTCCTACCTGAGCATCTCAAGGTGCTGGCATTACAGGTGTGAGCCACCACCCCCAGCCTGGAATGGTTTTCATAATTACAGTCTCATGTTGTTTGTTGCTAGTGTCTGGAAATACAGCAGATTACTGTGTATTGACATTTTGTGTTGTCATTTTGTAGTTTACTAGTTTTAATAATATTTTGGGGGTTCATCATGATATTTCTATACATAAGATAGCTCCTGTGATCTGTGAGTAGCCGTTTTTACTGCTTCCTAACACATATAAGTGCTCTTTACTTCTTTTTCTCTCCTATTTGTTGTGGATGGAACTTCCCATACAGTGTTGAATACAGTGATGAAAATGAGCATTGGTGCCTTGGTCCTGATCTTAGGAGTAAAGCACTGGGCCCTGACAATGGAGATGGTGCTGAAGTCCTATTGTGGTGTTTAGAAAGTTCCTATCCCTGGTTTGTTGGGTGTTTCTATGATGAAATGGTGTTGACTTTGTTTAAAGTGCTTCCTGCATCTATGGAAATTAGTATGTGGGTTTCTTCTTTATTCTGTGTATTTGATGTTCCTTTGCAGCGATGGCTTTAGTATGCCAAACCAGCTTGATTTTCTGAGAAAAGGAGGTAGTGATCATGTTGTGTAATCCTCAAAATACATGCTAGTATGAAATTACAGTTATTTTCTTGAGCATTATTATTATTATTTTTAAATTTTTTTTGAGACAGAGTCTCACTCTTGTTGCCCAGGCTGGAGTGCAATGGTGTGATCTCTGCTCACTGCAACCTCTGGCTCCCAGGTTCAAGCGATTCTCAGCCTCCTGAGTAGCTAGGATTACAGGCTCCCGCCACCACGCCTGGCTAATTTTTGTATTTTTAGTAGAGACAGGGTTTCACCATGTTGGCCAGGCTGGTCTCAATCTCCTGACCTCAGGTGATCTGTCCACCTTGGCCTCCCAAAGTGCTGGGATTTCAGGTGTGAGCCACCGCACCCCGCCTCTTGAGCAATATTAATTGAATAATTATACTAGACATTGATCTGTACCTTTCTGTTCTTGTGATGCCAAGTCCTAGTGTGGTTTAGTATTAAATTTGGGATGGGATTGGGTATGGGTTGGTTTACTATTCAGTGTATTAAGTGTTAGAAGTTTAGGGGAAAAAAATTAGCAGAAAGAAAACATACCTGAGGAATTGCAGGGAAGAGTATGATGAGGTCTGGGTCAAAGTCCGGGTTTAGGGTTAGCAAGAGAGCGCCTGTAGCCTTTGCCAACAGTGAATTGCAGGGAAGAGTATGATGAGGTCTGGGTCAAAGTCAGGGTTTAGGGCTAGCAAGAGAGCGCCTGTAGCCTTTGCCAACAGTGAATATCAGTTCCTTTCTTGAGACAGGTTCTCACTCTGTTGCCCAGGGTGGAGTGCAGTGGTGCAGTCTTGGCTTACAGCAACCTCTGACTCCTGGGTTCAAACGATTTTTGGGCCTCAGCCTTCCAAGTAGCTGGGAACACAGGCATGTGCCAACATGCCCAACTATTTTTTTAATTTTTTTATTTTTAGTGGAGATAAGGGTTTCCCCATGTTGACCAGGTTGGTCTCAAGCTTCTGGCCTCAAGTGGTCCACTCACTTCTGCCTCCCAAAATGCTGCGATTATAGGCAGGAGCCACCACGCCCAGCCTGCACATCGGCAGGCAAAGATATTTTAATATTCTTTTAATTGGCACTTCCTTCAGTATTAGTCAGTGTAAGCAACTTTTCATTTATTTCTTAGTTGAGGGTTCTTTGGGTCACAAATCAGATGACATTTCAGTATGTGTAGGGGTATGCATAAGTGAGTGTGTTGATGTGTGTGTGTGTGTGTGTGAGGAATTGCAAACATAAGTATGACAGAATGAATATGCACACCTCTGTTCTTGTGTGCCTAGTGTGTTAGGGTTTGCTTAGAGTTTGATTTAGCATTGGGGTAATGGTTAGGTTTAGGTTATGGAGAAGGTTTAGATGGTTAGTGTTAGGGTTAAGGTGAGCGTTAGGGGTTAGTGTTGGGGTTGGGGTTAGGGTTTTAGGGTTAGGGGGGTAGCCTCAGGGGTGCTTATGTTACCCCAACTCCTGCTCCACATGCCTCAGCACAGAAAGAGAGACTGCTGGTTTCAGAGAAAAAAAGGGAAGAGAACAAGAACCTCTACTGATAAATCAAGATAATTTTTCTTGATGTTAATCCAAGGCCACCAAAGCAGTACCTGTACATGTTTGCTACTGTGTTATTGGGCTTGGGACCTAAGTCTCTTTGAACACCTGGAAAGTGTTCCCAAAATTAATGGGCATAAACAAGCCCAGACTGTGGAGACTACAATAAAGACTGAACTCTTCAATGCCCAGATATAGATGAACATCTACAAGTATCAAGGCCATCCAGGAAAATATGACCTGACCAAACAAGCTAAATAAGGCACCAGGGGTAAATCCTGGAAAAATAGAGATATGTGACCTTTCACACAGGAAATCCAAAATAGCTGGTTGAGGTAATTCAAAGAAATTCAATATAACAGAGAAGGAATTCAAAATTCTATCAGATAAATTTAACAGTGAGATTGAAATAAAAAGAATAAAGCAGAAATTCTGAAGTTAAAATGCAACTATCATACTGAAGAATGCGTCAGAGTTACTTAAAAAAATTGATCAAGGAGAAGACAGATTTAGTGAACTTGAAGTCAGACTATTTGAAAAGACAAAGTCAGAGGAGACAAAAAAGAATAAAAAATAAAGCATGCCTACAGAATCTAAAGAATAGCCTCAAAATAGGAATCTAAGAGTTATTGGCCTTAAAGAGGTGGTAGAAAAAGAGATAAGAGTTAAACACTTATTGGCCTGGTGCAGTGGCTCACGCCTGTAATCCCAGCACTTTGGGAGGCCAAGGCGGGTGGATCACAAGGTCAGGAGATCAAGACCATCCTGGCTAACACAGTGAAACCCTGTCTGTACTAAAAATACAAAAAGAAATTAGCTGGGTGTGGGGTGGGTGCCTGTAGTCCCAGCTCCTTGGGAGGCTGAGGCAGGAGAATGGCGTGAACCCAGGAGGCGGAGCTTGCAGTGAGCCGAGATCGCGCCATTGCACTCCAGCCTGGGCTACAGAGCGAGACTCCATCAAAAAAAAATTAAACATTTATTTAAAGAAATAATATTAAATAATATTAAACAATTCCCCAACATTTGATATCAACATTCAAGTACAAGAAAGTTACAGAACATCAAGCAGATTTAACCCAAAGAAAACCACCTCAAGGCACTTAACTGAACTCCCAAAGGTTAAGGATAAAGACATGATTCTAAAAGCAGCAAGAGAAGAGACACAAATAACATTCAGTGGAACTCCAATACATCTGAAAGCAGACTTTTCAGGGGAAAATTTATAGGCTGAGAGAGTGGCATTACATATTAAAAAAGCTGAAGAAAAAAAGACTTTTACTTTAGAATAATGTATCTGGCAAAAAGTCCTTTAAACTTGACAGAGAAATAAGAACTTTTTCTGACAAACAAAAACTGAAGTATTTCATTAACACCAGGCCTGTCCTACAAGAAATGCTAAAGGGAGTTCTTAGCCTGAAAGAAAAAAAGTGAGTGAGCAATAAGAAGTCATCTGAAGGTACAAAACTCACTAGTAATAGCACATGGAAAAACACAGAATATTATAACATGGTAATTATGGTGTGCAAAAATCTCAAATAGAAAGAGTAAACAATAAACCAATAAAAAATAACTACAATATGTTTCCAAGTCATAGACAGTAAAATAGAGAAGGAAGAGAAACAACAAAAAGTTTAAAGGAATGGCAATGGGGTTAAAGTGTAGGGTTTTTATTAGTTGCTTTGCTTGTTTCTTTGTTTATGCAATCAATGTTAAATTGTCCACAGTCTAAAATGATGTGTTATAAGATATTATATTCAAGCTTCATGGTAATTTTAAATCAAAAAGCGTACCACAGATGTACAAAAAGTAAAAAGCAATAAATTAGATAATATTAAAAGACAAATCACCTTCACTGAAAGGAAGACAGGAGGAAAGAAAAGAACGATGAGAGGACAAAAATCAATCAGAAAACAAGTAACAAAATGGCAGGAGTAAGTGCTTATCAATAATAACATTGAATGTACATGAACTAAATACTCCAATCAAAAGACAAATAGTGGATGAATGGATAGAGAAGCAAGACAATAATCTGTGACCTACAAAAAAAAAATACCTATAAAGATACATTTAGACTGAAAATAAAATGATGGAAAAGGTTATTCCATGCCAATAGAAACCAAAAAAGAGCAGAAATAGCTTTACTTATACCAGACAAAAATAGATTTCAACAAAAGACTGTAGGAAGATATTAAGAGGGTCATTATATAATAATAAAGAGATCAATTCTTCAAGAGGATATAATTGGAAATATATACGCACCCAATACTAAAGCACCTAGATAAATGAAGCAAATGCTGTAAGAGCTAAAGAAAGAGACATCAATACAGTAATGGCTGGACACTTCAACACCCCACTTTAGTCACTGGATGGACCTTCCAGACAGAAAATCAACAAAGAAACATCAGTCTTAATCTGCACTGTATAACAAATGAACCTAATAGATACTTACAGAAAATTTCATCTAACAGTGCAGAATACACATTCTTCTTCTCTGCACATGGGTTATTTTCAAGGATAGACCATATGTTGAGTAACAAGTCTAAAAACATTTAAAAAATTTGAAGTAATATCAAGCATTTTCTCTGACCACAATGGAACAAACTAGAAATCAATTAAAAAATGAATTTCAGAAACTATATAAACACTCGGACATTAAACAATATACTCTTGAATGATCAGTAGGTCAATAAAAATGTTAAAAAGAAAATGGAAAAATTTCTTGAAGCAAATGATAATAGAAACAGCATAGCAAAACCTGTGGAATATAGTAAAAGAGGTACTACTATAAAAGGAAAATTTATAACTGTAATTGCGTATATAAAAATCAGAAAAGCTGCAAATAAATAACCTAACAATACATCTTAATTCACTAGAATAAAAAGACCAAACCAAACTCAAAATTAGAAGAAAAGAAATAAAAATTAGAGTAGAAATGAAGGAAACAATGCAAAAGATCAATGAAACAAAAAGTTGATTTTTTGAAGAGTAAAACAATTGACAAATATTTAGACAGGCTATTTAAAAAACAGAGAAGATACAAATTAATAAAATCAGAGGTGAAAAAGGAGACATTACAAGTAACGTTTCAGAAAATCAAAGGATCATTAGTGGCTACTTTAAGTAATTGTATGCCAACAAATTAGAAAACCTAGAGGAAATTAATTCTTAGACACACTCAACTTACCAAGAGTGAACTAGGAAAAAATCCAAAACCTGAACAGACCAATAACAAGTAACAAAATTAAAGCCATAATGAAAAAATGTCTGTAGGACCAGACTGAAAAATAGAGAAGGAAAAAACATTTCCAAACTCATTCTTTGAGGCTAGTATTACACCGATATCAAAACAAGACAAAGACACATTTAAAAAGCAAACTACAGGCCCATATTTGAGAATATTGATGCAAAAATTAGCAAAAAACCTAGCAAACTCAATTAAACAATACATAAATAGGTAATTCATAATGACCAAGTGGAATTTATCCCAGGGATACAAGGATGGTTCAACATGCAAATCAATCAATGTGATATATCATATAAACAGAATGAAGGGGCCGGGCACAGTGGCTCACGCCTGTAATCCCAGCACTTTTGGAAGCCGAGGTAGGCACATCACCTGAGTTCAGGAGTTCAAAACCAGCCTGGCCAACATGGCAAAACCCCATCTCTACTAAAAATACAAAAATTAGCCAGGTGCAGTGGTGGGCACCTGTAATCCCAGCTACTTGGAAGGCTGAGGCAGGAGAATCGCTTGAACCCTGGAGGCAGAAGTTGCAGTGAGCTGAGATCATGCCGTTGCACTCCAGCCTGGGTGACAGAGGAAGACTTCATCTCAAAAAAAAAAAAAAAAAAAAGAATGAAGGACAAAATCCATATAATCATTTCCATTATGCTAAAAAAGTATTTGATAAAATTTAATATTCTTTAATAATAAACCTTTTGAAAACTGGGTATGGAATGAACATATCTCAACCTAATAAAAGTCATACATGACAGACCCACAGCTAGTATCATACTAAGTGGGGAAAAACTAAAAGCGTTTCCTCTAAAATCTGGAAGATGACAAGAATATCCACTTTTACCACTGTTATTCAACATAATTCTGAAAGTCCTATCTGGAGCAATCACAAGAGAAAGCAATAGAAGGCATCCCAATTGGAAAAGAAGTCAAATTATCGTTTTTGCCAGTGATATAATCTTATATTTGGAAAAACATAAAGACCCCTCTGATAGGGTTTGAATGTGTGTCCCCTCCCAAATCTCATATTTAAGGGTAAGTCTCAATGTTGGAGGTGGGCCAGGTGAAAGGTGATTTAACCATTAGGGTGGATTACTCATAAATGGCTTAGCACCATCCCATTTGGTACCATCTTCATGATAGTGAGTGAGTTCCCATAAGACCTGGTTATTTAAAAGTGTGTAACAACTCGCCCCTCTGTTTTTTGCTCCTGCTTTTTGCCCTATGATGTGCAAGATTCTGCTTCAACTTTTGCCATGACTGCAAACTTCCAGAGGCCTTCCCAGAAGTGCATGCCAGTGCTGTGTCTTC
>NW_026652284.1:0-9049 GCF_009828535.3 Hylobates moloch
CTGGGTGCCTGCTCCACATCCCCAGCCACTAGTCCTTCTGGGTGCCTGCTCCACATCCCCAGCCACTAGAGTCCTTCCAGATGAGACCAGAGACATCATGAAGCAGCCAACCCACACTGCCCGGTCCAGTGTCTTGACCCAGAAAATTGTGACATGTAAAAAGAATAAATTCCTGGTTTAAGCCAGTAAGGTTACTGGTACGTTGTTACATCGCAGATAATTAAAACCTTGAAAAACTCATGAGAGATCACAAGTAGAACCTTGATCTGAAACATGGCATGTGGAGATTTATATTGAGTATTAGATTAAAAATGCAAGAATGGAGCATAGTTAATATTTTTACGTGAAAGCTAAAACTATAATTGCCTACTTAAAATTTTCAGTTAATTAGGTTGCCACTTTTTGTTCTTAACCAAGAAATCAACTAGTTTTAGTCCATAAACAGAACTGATGCACACATCCGTTTTTCCTTACTCATTTTAAGCAGCTATCTGAAATAGGAAGCGTAATATAATCTTTAAAGAACCTGAAAACATGACAGAAATGTTTAAACTGCAAACATATATTGTATATGCTAGCATATTGTATACGTTGCATATTAACATAAACTAGAATCATTGACAAGTTTATATAAACAAAAGGTAGAAAATATGACAATGTGCTTCTTGCTTTTTGTCTTTGCATATTTCTTTATTGGCCCTTGTCAAACGTGTCCCACTAACTCCTGAATGCTTTCTCTCTCCCCATGGATTCCTAAGGATGTCACCACAGTGCTGGCCAGATGCACAAGTCACAGGGGACTGAACCTCATCACCCCACAAACACACCCTTCAGGTTTTGCCAAGAATGACACTGTAAATGTAACAAAGCTTCTGTGCTTGTTAGTGAACACCAACTCAGCTCCTCTCCTGTATTCGGACATCAGGATGAGATGAAAACAACAAGCAGGCCGGGCACGGTGGCTCACGCCTGTAATCCCAGCACTTTGGGAGGCTGAGGCGGGTGGATCACCTGAGGTCAGGAATTCGAGACCACCCTGATCAACAAGGAGAAATCCCATCTCTACTAAAAATACAAAATTAACCAGGCATGGTGGCACATGCCTGTAATACCAGCTACTCAGGAGGCTGAGGCAGGAGAATTGCTTGAATCCGGGAGGTGGAGGCTGCGGCGAGCCGAGATTGCACCACTGCGCTCCAGCCTGGGCAACAAGAGCAAAACTCTGTCTCAAAAGAAAAATAAAATAAAAATTAAAGAACAAGCAAACAAAAGTAACAGGACTTGACACCAGATGAGCCTGGATCTAAGCAAGAAAAGCCCAGAAGAAATCCCATTTTGGGTCACTGGCTGCACGGTAGTAATGCCATACACATAAGGGAAAAGAGGAGGATGTGGCTTTCACTTTGAATTTTTTGAGCTTAAGGTAACTTTTAGATAGCTACAAAGAAGCATTCAACAGAGAGTTAAACCTATGATGGAAAGACTGAAGAGGTCCAAGCTGTAGAGAATCAGGACTGCAAACCACAAAGCGCTGAATCAGTCAAAGAGAACTGCAGGGCAGGATGAACAGGGACCAACGGAACATTTGGATAAGCTGTTGAGAAGAAAGGAGAATTCAGAGAAAAAGAACTGTCAGTGAGGTCATAATAGGAACTGTTACAGTGAACTAAATATGGCCTGGAAAGGACTCTGTACTTCTAGATTTGAGTCCCTGTGGACAAACTGCAACCTAAGTTAGTAGGTAGAAAGACTGAAAACCTTACTTAGGAGTATGTGCCTGTAACAATAGCTGAGCCCTGGCCAATCCCAACAGCCAAACTTCTGCCCCCACACACTGCTGAGTGTTCAACTGTGTTCAAATAAGGCAAATGCTGAGCACTGTAACCAGTCCAGTTGTTTCTGGACCTCACTGCTGAGAACTGTTAACGGACCCAGTTGCTTCTGGACCTCACTCCTCACTTCAGATTTCTGTACATCATGTCCCCTTTATTGTGTATAAATCTTCCACCATGTGGCTGTGCTGGAGTCTCACCAAATCTGCTGTGATTCTGGGGGCTGCCTGATTTGTGAGCCATTCATTGCTCAATTAAGCTCCTTTAAATTTAATTCGGCTGAAGATTTTCTTTTAATAGATGGTGTCAGAAGTGGGATCTGTGGGAGCAGGACTGCTAGGGCCTCCGGAGCTATAGTGTGGCGAGCAGGGTTGCTAGGGCTTCTAATAACCCCCAAGAGTGCTGAGGTACAAGCAAGGCACCTGCAAGGACCCCTTTATGATGGCAGCAGTGGCCCATGTGGAGCAGTCGCTAGGGAGACACTGGCTGCAGTGGGGAGGAGTGGCTAGGGCTGTGCACTCCTCGAAGCTGGTGGGAGCCAGGAACGGGTGGGAACCCTGCCCCTTCTAAATTGGCAGGCAGGAGCCCCACCCTCCCAGGCACAGCTGCAGCCGTCCAGCCATGACTGCAGACCCGGGCATCTCTGCACTCTCAGAGGCCCAGCAAGCTCCCCTGCCCCCACAGGCTCAGTCGTACCTGGTCCCGCCACCTGGCGTCTCTCTGCTCCCAGAGCCCACTCTAACTTTGGATCCAAGTTGAGGCCAAACCAGGGCACTGCCACAACCCGGCCTGGGGTGTGCAAGCTCTGGGCAGTGCTGACATGCCAGCCCCCTGCCATTTTGGCCCCCTCCAGACTTTGGGCACTGACAAGCACAGGAGGGAGGTTGAGGTGGGGCTAAGGGTGGCTCAGCACTGGCCTGCAGGCACCCCTCAGCTCGAATAGCCTGGGCGCTGTGGGCACAGCTACCCACCATGGGTCTCCTCTCAGCTGCTGAGAGCTGAACAGACGTCGGGATAACCTGCCTGCAGAAAGGAGCTACCCACTGCAGGTCTCCTATGAGCTGTATTGTTGCTCAATAAAGCACCTCTTCACCTTGTCACCTTCTACTTGCCCACATACCTCATTCTTCCTGGACGCAGGACAAGAACTCAGGACCCACTAACCAGCAGGGCTGAAAGAGGTGTAACAAACAGGGCTGAAATGCGCCCCTTGCTTGCCAAATTGCAGGCAAGAAGAAGAGAAGAGAGAAGGAGAGAAGAGCTGTGGCCCTTCAGGGAGCCCAGACCTAGGAGCTCCCCAAGCCAGGGCTGTGACACCTTCTCTGGGGCTCTGCAGTTCCCGCATCTCCAAGCTTCCAGGTGCCACTGCATTCCCTGATACCCGCAGTGGAAGCTGTTTGCAGTCAGCCTGGTCCAGGTGCAGCCTCACAGGGAGCTGGCACCTGTGCCGGTGCCTGGAGCTGCCTACCCCACCGCAGCTGGCATGCTTGGCTGTGTGCAGTGGCCAGATCCCATGCTCGCTTGCTCACACACCCCTCACTGCTCTGTACCCAGCTCGCCCTTGGCAGGTGTGGGATCCAGACCATTAGCATGAGCTGAGTGGACAGAACGAGCCCAGTTGGCCCGAGAAAAACACAGGTAAAGGTGCCACCAGCCAGAGGTTTCAGGCAGAAAAAGTGACACCCCAGGATTCTGTAACACTTGTGCCCTTTGACCTCTCAGAGCAGCTGGGGACTGTGGTAAATTCTCTCTCAGATTTCAGAGCTCCATGGATTTGTGTTTTGAGCTCTGAGTTTCTTTGAGCAAATTTCTGTTCCAAACTGGGTTTAGAAGTTATGACAGAAGCGGGACCGGGTCCAGGATCAGATTTGACCCAGTAGTTAACTGGCTTGAATCCAGTTCCAGTTAGAGGCCTCCCACATCTGACTGGGTTAGAAGGAAAGTGGTAGTAAATGATAATATTGGAGGGGTTGTAAAATGTGGCTTTTGAAAATTCACAGGGATTTTTGTGTTCTACCCCTTTGTTTCATTTTTCTCGCACACTTACATAGGAAGAAAAAAATCACTGGCTAAGTTAATCAAGGGAAGCTAGGAGTAAAGCCAATATTTTAGGTAAAAACAGGATCCTTAATTTCTGGAAAACTAAGTTCCTTCTGGCTAATACATTAGGCCTGGGAAGCAGGAAAGTCTTACAGAAATGGCAAAATCTTACTAAAGATAACTTACAGTGGAACATTCCAAATGAATAATGCCCTGAAGTGCATTTAAAAATGAGGGCTCCCAAATTAGTCTCATCTAAGGATGCCTATTAATATGCAGAAGCTTCTAAATAGATTTAGAGATGGCACGGCCCATCTGGGAGCAAGTTTGAGTCTTACCAGTTTGACACTGGGTGCTAAGCAAAGTGGCTTGTGTCTATGTTTTGTCACATATATTTTGCTCTGGGCAGAATGAAAAATGTTAATTTGGTTACTCCAAGCAACCCCTTGGGCAGCATCTTGCAAAGCTGAGTGGATTCTTCCTGTGGTTCCATGATTTTCCATTGTGATGCAGCTTGGCCCCCAGAGCTATAATGTGGTGAGGACGGTGACAGAGCAAGACACTGTCTTTAAAAAAAAAAAAATGGCTGGGCGCAGTGGCTCACACCTGTAATCCCAACACTTGGGGAGGCCAAGGCAGGAGGATCACCTGAGGTCAGGAGTTCGGGGTCAGCCTGACCAACAAGGAAAAACAGCGTGTCTACTAAAAACACAAAATTAGCTGGGCGTGGTGCGCATGCCTCTAATCCCAGCTGCTCAGGAGGCTGGGGCAGGAGAATCGCTTGAACCCGAGCGGCAGGGGGTTGCAGTGAACCGAGATCGCACCATTGCACTCCAGCCTGGACAACAAGAGGGAAAATCCATCTCAAAAAATAATAATAATAATAGATTTGTCTATAAGGTTTTATGAAAAATCGGATGACATTTGGTTTTCTCTCTTTAAAGAAGATTTTCAGGTAATATTAAAAAATAATGAAAAATTTGTTTGCCTTGTAAATAAACTACAAAAAAAAAAAAAAGAAAGGAAAAACAAGAGGCAGATCGTTTGGGAAGGTAAGTCTTCCCTCTATCAATGAGTAAAGATTTTTACCCTTTAAAAATTTTTTAAGTCATGATTTTAGGTAAATGAATGACTTACGGTGACCTGGAATTCTATTTCATAACATCAAGTGTTTAAACCTTTAATATATTTAATAGGCTTCCCAAAATCAAATTTCAACTTCAAAATTGTCTTTTCTGACCTCTAACTTCGGGATGCTACAGAGGCCCCTGAAGCACCCAAAAGAGAGGTAAACAGGACTATTTACCATTTAACATGTCAAGTCACATGGGAAGCACTGTCAACATAAAAAATAATGTTGAACCTTCTTCAGGGTATATTTAGTGTATGTCATCAATCCGTTCTAAAATTGTATAGGATTTCTGAAATTCTTGGTTTTTTTTTTTTTTCTTGAGACGGAGTCTCGCTCTGTCGCCCAGGCTGGGGTGCAGTGGCGCAATCTCGGCTCACTGCAAGCTCCGCCTCCCAGGTTCACGCCATTCTCCTGCCTCAGCCTCCCGAGTAGCTGGAACTACAGGCGCCTGTCACCACGCCCGGCTAATTTTTGTATTTTTAGTAGAGATGGGGTTTCACCCTGTTAGCCAGGATGGTCTCGATCTCCTGACCTCATGATCTGTCTGCCTCGGCCTCCCAAAGTGCTGGGATTACAGGCGTGAGCCACCGTGCCTGGCCAGGATTTCTAAAATTCTAATATGTCTATATGCTATCTATCATAATTACTTGTTTTGTTTTGTTTTGAGACAGAGTTTCCCTCTTGTCACCCAGGCTGGAGTGCAATGGTGTGATCTAGGCTCACTGCAGCCTCTGCCTCCTGGGTTCAAGTGATTTTCCTGCCTCAGCCTCCCAAGTAGCTGGGATTACAGATACCTGCCACCACACCCAGCTAATTTATTTTTAGTAGAGACAGGGTTTTACCATGTTGGCCAGGCTGGTCTCAAACTCCTGACCTCAGGTGATCCACCTACCTTGGCCTCCCAAAGAGCTGGGATTACAGGTGTGAGCCACCACATCCACCCTAATTATGGTTATTAAGTTATTGCAGACCACAGAAATAACCAAATTTCCTTGTCAACTGTCTTTAACTATAACTATTTAAAGTCATTTCCACAGTTAATTGCTTAATGGTGATGCAGTTTCTAAAAACTTCACAAGCATGCAAAATTCTAGAATATAGTGTCTCTTAGAAGATTCATGAAAGAACGAAAAGGACCCTGAAAAACACTCGTGAACATAGGTTTCTAATAACTTTAATATCATGGGTAAAAATTCCCCGTAAGTTCCCCAATTCCCCAAGAATTGGACTGGCTAAGAATTCCCAAAAGTTAGGCCAGGCACAGTGGCTCACGCCGGCAATCCCAGCACTTTGGGAGGCCAAGGCTGGCAGATCACTTGAGGTCAGGAGTTTGAGACCAGCCTGGCCAATGGTGAAACCCTGCCTCTACTAAAAATACAAAAATTAGCCGGGCATGGTGGTGTGCACCTGTAATCCCAGCTACTCAGGAGGCTAAGGCATGAGAATCCCTGGAACTCAGGAGGCAGAGGTTGCAGTGAGCCAAGACTGTGCCACTGCACTCCAACCTAGGTAACAGTGAGACTCTGTCTCAAAAAAAAAAAAAAAGAATTCCCAAAAGTTTAATAAAAAGACTGACTGGTTTATAAAACTGCTAACCCAAGTAAAACAAAAATTGAATACTATAGCTACCAGCCCCACAGGGTCGATGGGTCTCTCCCTGTGTGCAGCGATGAGACAGTGTAGAAATAAAGACACAAGACAAAGAGATAAAAGAAAAGACAGCTGGGCCTGGAGGACCACCACCACCAAGACGTGGAGACCGGTAGTGGCCCCGAATGTCTGGCTGCACTGTTATTTATTGTATACAAAGTAAAAGGGGCAGAGTAAAGAATATGAGTCATTTCCAATGATAGGTAAGGTCACGTGGGTTACGTGTCCGCTGGACAGGGGGCCCTTCCCTGCCTGGCAGCCAAGGCAGAGAGAGAGAGAAGACAAAGAGAAAGACAGCTTACGCCATTATTTCTACATATCAGAGACTATTAGTACTTTCACTAATTTACTACTGCTATCTAGAAGGCAGGGCCAGGTGTACAGGATGGAACATGAAGGCGGACCAGGACCGTGACCACTGAAGCACAGCACCACAGGGAGATGGTTAGGCCTCCAGATAACTTCGGGCAAGCCTGACTGATGTCAGGCCCTCCACAAGAGGTGGAGGAGCAGAGTCTTCTCTAAACTCCCCCGGGGAAAAGGAGACTCCTTTTCCTGGTCTGCTAACACCTGCTAAGTAGCAGGTGTTGTTCTTTGACACTTTTCGCTACCGCCAGACCACGGTCCACCTGGCAATGGGTGTCTTCCCAGACGCTGGCATCACCGCTAGACCAAGGAGCCCTTCTGGTGGCCCTGTCTGGGCATAAAAGAAGGCTCGCACTCTTGTCTTCTGGTCACTCCTCACTGTGTCCCCTCAGCTCCTATCTCTGTATGGCCTGGTTTTTCCTAAGTTATGATTATAGAGCGAGGATTATTATAATATTGAAATAAAGAGTAATTGCTACAAACTAATGATTAATGATATTCATATATAATCATATCTAAGACCTATATCTGGTATAACTATTCTTGTTTTATATTTTATTATACTGGAGCAGCTCGTGTCCTCGGTCTCTTGCCTCGGCACCTGGGTGGCTTGCTGCCCACAGAATATCAAGGAAATATTTTGCCAGATTTGCATGCTAAATCAGCCAATACTGAAATTGTTTAGATATATAATTTAAATAAACTCCATGGTCTAAGTCAAATTACCTATAACTCATCAGTTACCAGTGCCATGCACCTAATTTGGAGAAACTGCTGGTATTCAAGAGGATGTAAGTCTAATGTTAATTAAGCACAGACTTATGAAGAACCCGGATGGCCGCCTTGTCCTTCTTAAGTCCTTAAAGCTTTTGTTATTTAAAGTTCTGCATTCCATAATGCATCATGGAAAAGAGAAAATGATCCAAATTAAATATATTGGTGTGATTTCTAAATTGCTAAAATAGTTTATAACCAATGTTTGGTTTGTCAAACCTATATTCCTAGGAAAACAATCAAAACTTCAGGTCCATTTGGTTACCCGATGGACCATTTAAACATTTTATAAAGAGATTTCATTCAGTTGTCATTTTCAATGCATGTTTTCTGATGGTATAAAAGCTCTTCCATGCAAGAGGGTTGATGTTGAAACAGTAGATTATTATGCTGCAATGTATTTTCACCAACTAAAGAAAGCTTTTTCTAGTTCACTGAGGACAGTCAACCCCTTCACAATCTAGAATCTGATGACTGAATCTTCTGAGAACATCAGAGAAGGACTGCCCTTGCCATCCACATGACAGCAAAACTTTAAAACCTTAAACATTGGGTTCATAGTCTCACAACTCAGAAGGGTCCCTCCACACTTGGAACCATATACCCACTGGAACCCTTAAGGTAATGCTTACCAGGACAGTTTCCCCCCAGAAGAAGATGGCATCCTTAATGTGAACAGCTTTTTCCAAGATCACAGATCAAGACTTTTCTACTATCATGAGACTCTTAGCTTAAGTATCTGTGCAGCTGCTAACACTTATGGCATATGGAGAAAACATCGGGTATTATAAAGATTTGGTTGTAGGGAATTAACAAAAAAACCCACTTAGTTAAGTGAGTAAACTCTTTATCTAACTCATTCTTTAATCTATTTGATTTTAGGTGGTTTGATTTATGGGGACCCTGAGTAAGGAGCATATGTCAAATTCTTGGTGTTATCCCAATAGTCATAAGAGTCTCCCTGGTGCACTGTACTTCCTCAAATGTTTTAAGAATTTGCATGCAGCTTGGCCGGGCACGGTGGCTCACGCTTGTAATCCCAGCACTTTGGGAGGCCGAGGCGGGTGGATCATGAGGTCAGGAGATCGAGACCACAGTGAAACCCCATCTCTACTAAAAATGCAAAAAAATAAATTAGCCGGGCGTGGTGGTGGGCGCCTGTAGTCCCAGCTACTCGGGAGGCTGAGGCAGGAGAATGGCGTGAACCCGGGAGGCGGAGCTTGCAGTGAGCCGAGATCGCGCCACTGCACTCCAG
>NW_026652284.1:9249-46487 GCF_009828535.3 Hylobates moloch
CATCTCAGCAGACACACCTGTTTGCCTGCCTGTCTCCGTGGGTGAGACTCAGGTCTGCTCCGTGACAGCAGCTGTAGCAGCAGACGTTCCAGCTGGGGTGGTTTGATTATGGATCCGAAATGGGATTCTGAGAACCTTTCAAAGATTTTGGCTGCTATGTTTCCGGCGAGCCGTAGTTTAGCCACAACTGGGCACAGCTCCCTGCCTCCCCTTCCCACACGCAAACACACACACTGGATTTGCCCACTTCCACAACGTGGAGAAACTTGTGGATGGAGAGTAGATTCGTTTTAGATCAATGCAGAATAAATTCTCACAAATTTTGGGTATTGCAGACAAACCCCAGCTCACAGGTCAGAAGTTCTACTGGGCCAACTGACTGCCTCCTGCTCAGAGTCACGCGAGGGACCTCCAGGATGGGTCTGTCTGTGTGGCCGTTGCCTTCACCTGAAGAGGGTGTGGCTTCGATGTGACTCGAGGTCGTGGCAGAATTCAGTGGCTCAGGGTTGTGAAACCCAGGCCCACTTGTTTGTTCTGCCAGCTGCCGGGAGGATGCTCTGAGCTCCAACAGGTGTCGCCCAGGTCTGGGCCGCGCAGCTCCCTGGGTCTGCACAGCCAGTGCTGAGGAATCACCCACAGGGGAATGGAATCTCAGGGAGGTTCAGTCCCTTATAGACAACTCAGATGATTGAAGTCGACCCAGCCCTTAACAGCCAACGTTTCCGGATATTCCTAATCTAATCAGGGGTTTGGGCGGGCTCCTCAATTCCAGGTTCCGCCCACACCCAAGGGAGGGTCAGAGGCAGGGCTAGGCTCGGGGTTGTGGGCGGGGGGGGGGGGGACCGGTAAATGCAGGGGGCGTTTCAGAGTTCTGTCTTCCTCACAGAATCGCAACGTTCACATTTCACAACAATAGAGTAAACATTGAGAGTAAAAATGAGACGGTTTATGAAGTTGCACGTTAGAAAACTTAAACGTCAGAGAAAAGAATCTCTGAGTCATAGGGAAACAAGTGGTTTCTCCGATACTCTGAAAGTAGACTGGGCTGGGTGACGGGAATATGAAAATATCATTTCAATTGTATTGTACCTGATTGTATTGTATCGTATTGCATTTTATTTATTTATTTATTTCGGAAACACCGTCTCCCTCTGTCCCCCGGGCTGGATTGCAGTGGCCTGATCTCAGCTGTCTGCAGCCTCTGCCTCCTGGGCCCGAGCAACTCTCCTGACTCAGCCTCCAGAGTAGCTGGGACTAAGTGTGCACGCCACCGCGCCGGGAGAACTTTGCATTTCTTAAAAGCAGAGAGCAGGTTTCAGCATTTCGGCCAGGGAAAGCCACCGCCTGGCCGGCGCCGCGAAGACGGTGGCTTGCACAGGGTCAGGGGCTGCCACAGCTGCTATAGTTCACCGTGTGCACGTGGCAGCCGCCCCTGGGCCCTTCGCTGAGGCTGCAGGGCTGGTCCGGTGCCAGACGGCCTGAGGGTCATTTGCCCGCGCCCAGATCCGGGTGGCAGGAGCTGGGCGCTGGGCAGCCTCCAGGAATCCGCTGAAGGGCAGGTTCCAGCTCTCCTACAGCTGTGGGACGACTGCCTGATTTTGGTCACTAGGCGGAGTCTGGCTCTAGGGTTTCGAGGCAGCTGGTGTCGGCAGGCGGAGTCCGGGTTTGCCACCGCTGCGCGTCCTCAGCAGGTAGCAGCTGCAGCGGAGCTTTAGACCGAGGCTGGCAGGGCTGGCCCCAGACGGCCTGAGGGTCAGGGAGTGCAGGGTCCTCCCACCCTAGGTCCGCTCTTCCTTTGCCCTTACCCATAGCGGGTTGTGCGGGCGCTGGGCTCTGTGCAGCCGCCGAGATAAGGCTGAGCAGCGGATTTCCGCCCTGCTGCCGCGGGAGGACGATAACCTGAATTAGCCGTTGAGGCGGCATCTGGCCCCGGGTTACTGCTGCTGGTGACGCGGGCAGGGTCAGGGTCGGTTGCAGGTGGCAGCTGCTGCTAAACCCATTGCGAGCCTCAGGGTCACCAAGCTCACCGTCCTTTCATCATAGTATCTGATCTTTGGCCCGCGCCCAGAGTGCGGGCTCGCCTGCGCTGGGGATTGCATAGCTTCTGGGGGGCGGTCAGCGCCAGTTTCACGTCCTCCTGCAGCTGCGTGGCCTAAGGTCTTTGGCGCCACGCCGCTATCTGGCCCGGCTGTCCACGCTGCTGGTGGCGGGGACAGGGTCAAGGGTTGTCACTGCTGCTCCCATGCGCCATCAGCAGGTGGCAGTTGCAGCTGAGCCCACAATTGAGGCTGTTGGGGCTGCTCCCAGGTTGTCAGAGGGTCGCGGAGTTCACCGACATGCCACCCTAGGTTACGCTCTTTCTTGGCCCACACCCAGAGCTCCGGGTTACGAGTCCTGGGCCCTGTGCAGCCACGGGGATGGTGCTGAGTGCAGGTTCCCGTCTTCCTGAGATGCGGGGCAACCACTGGAATTAGCCTTTGTGGTGGTATCTGACCCTAGGGTCCGAGCTGCTGGTGGCGTGGGCGGGGTCGAAGTCGCCTCTGTTGCTGCGGCGTGCCATTTGCACTGTCCTCTGGAACAGGCTGGTCTGTGCTGTGTATGGTCAGTGGAGTCTTTCTGGGCATTCTTCACTGATATCTGCTGACATGGCTCATCTTCTCTTTGATTTTTGCATGTATTGGCACCCACTGATGAAGTTTCTGGTCACCCACTGCCATTTTCCTCTAGCCTCCAAGACCTCACATTCTGAGGCAAGCATGTCCCACCAGGGGCCTCCACTGGTCCTGTCAAACCAGTTGTGAGTCCCCCTTCCACCAAGCTTGGAGTCGGCTTTTCAGACAGCACTCAAAGGCTGACAGTAAGGGAATTGATCTCTCAGGCACTTCCCCCTGTCCCGCCACTCTCTCATTCCTGGGACACCCTATGTGCACTAGAGAAGTAAGACACCAGCCTGCATATTTTCTGATCTTTCTTTAACTGTCTATTTTTTCTTATCTATCTGTTTGAGCGAGTCCCAGGAGGATGTTGGGGCTGAATACCTGATCAGAGACACAGGCAGAGTCGTAGTCACATCTCCTGGGAACTTTCTTCTTCCTGTGTAGTTAAAAGCTCTTCTCTTCCTCTTGTTCACAGAAATTCCCCTTACACTAAACCTTTGACTAAAACCATCCCCTCAGCTTGATAAAATTTTAGACAGGATTATTTCTGATTCTTGGTTCCTGGCCTCTTGTTTTTTAGCATATTTTAGAAATGTTGTCATTGTAAATTCTTTCTCTGCCTCTTTGATATATAAATCTTTTTAAGAGCCCACTTACCAGTTTTACACTTCAGAAACATCCATTTCAAGGACTTCAGAGCCATCTCTTTGAAATGTAATCCTCAAGAAAGATAACACCATTATCTCCCAGACTCCATGAGAGAGTAAGAGCCAAATTTTGGTGAGCATATTGCTTTAATTTGTAAAATTACCTTCTGTCATAAAGATAAAAGATAGTTTAATATTCCTTTGGAAAAAGACAACTAGCAAAGACAAGTGGTCTATGATCTCCACCTCATCCCAGCTCTTAAACTCTCTACTGCTATTTGTTTCAGTGGAGCTGAGTTCAGACTAAGTTCTGGACTCTTTGCCCTTTTGCCTTCAATGACAGCTTTTTTATGTGTTTAACTTTGTCTGGTGCAATTGTTTTCTTTGACCCTTTCCACCCTAACTAGAACTTCCATTAAAGTCATAGTAAGATTCAAGGCAGCCAAACTTGACTCACATACATTAAAAAAGTCATTAGGATTAAGAAACCCATATTCTCTTCAATAAATTGTTTCTTCAGACTATTGCCTTATTAAAAGTTTCTAGTTCTTATTTTGGCATTGAAAAGGAGAATACCAATTTTTAAATAAGTCTCTGCTCACTTTTAATTTCTGCTATCACAATTTTATTGCTTTCCATGGCTGAACAATGAGAAGACCAGAACACAATTTTAAGTTAAATTTTATTTAATTTTTACTATTACAATTTTATTGCTTTCTCTGACTGAAAAGAGAAAACTCAAAGTAGTCTAGTCTCTAAAGTGAAGACTAGAACAAAGAATCATGTCTCATTAATACATTTCAGAAAGTTACCTCCATTTAACATCAATGGTGTCATTTAATATTCTTAACTTTCCTATCAAGTAGATGCTATTATTACCTCTATTTTATAGGATATTAAGTCTTATATACTATACATAACCAGCTGAAGGTCATGTAGCATGTAGATATGATAGGCATACAAAGAAACAATGACATTAGAAGCAGAAGAGGGAGAAGGATTAAAAGGCTAAACCTAGGTCGGTTAAGAGAAAAAGAAAAACTAGGAGACAAATTCTTGTTAGAAAAAAAAAATGATCGAGGCAGAGCAAGACAGTGGCACAGACCTCTCCAGCTATCATACCCCTATAGAAACATCAATATGAACAACTGTCCACATGTGAAATTACCATTACAAGAGCCAACAGAACCTCAATACATGAACAAGGTTATGAAGCACCTTTGGACTGTGAAGATGGGTAAAACCATGGCTTATGCAGTGAGAGAACCAATACTCTGTGACTGTGATACTCCTCCCTCAGGCCATTATGGTACCATCTGCAGAAACTCCCACAGGGCTTATAGTTTTCACACTGAAAAAAGTGAGCAGGAGTTTGATATTTGTTTTTTCCACTATACTGAGTGCCTTCACAGTAGACTCACTCCTGTATCAGCCCACAAGTGGCACCATGAGCGCCAAAAGGTTTGAACTACCTGAGGCATGTTAAGGACATACGAGGAGGTGGGGCCAGCAACAGCCACCATGTGAAACATAATACACAGACTCTACAGGCTTGATGGCTTTACTTGTTCTCCCCCATAGCCAGGGGGCCTCCCTGTGGATCACCCATGGGCCCATCCAGCAAATGTTGCATCAGTGGTGGAGCCATTGGAAGACTTATATCTAACGTGGGATTTGGGCTCTCTCTAATGCTAAAATGGAATACAATGATAAGTCCACTCAAAATTTCTTAATAAGCCCACTTAAAAGTAGTCACAAACGAACCCAGACTGAGAAGACTCAAATAAATATCTAATCCATCAATGTGTAGACAGAGATGTATATCTACATATAATAATGATAGCTTAGGAAAAGTTGCCTCTCCAAATGGACAAAACAAGGTGTCAGCAACTGAACTTAAAGACATACAGATGAATGATCTCGCAGGCAAAGAATTCAAAATGGCTGTTTTAAGAAGAGCCTGAACACTGAGAAAGCAGATACACAATTCAGAAATTGACCAGAGAAATTCAACAAAGAAATCAAAATAATGGGAAAAAATCACATGTAAATCCTGGAGCAGCAAAGTTCAATGAACACATTGAAAATCCAACGGAAGGCATCAACAGAAGAACTGGTCAAGCAGAAGAAAGAAACAGTGAGCTCAAAGACAGGCTCTTTGAAAATACATGGTCAGAGTAGAATGAAAAGAAACAAAGAAAATTCATGAGATTTGTGGGACACCAACAAAAGAGCAAATCTATATATCATTGGTGTTAAAGGGGACCTAAGAATGAAAAAGAGATGGTTCATTCAAAGAAATAACAGAAAACTTTTTAAACCTGGAGAAAGATTAAAATGTTTAGGATGGTCAAAGTGCCCAGTCATATTTAATCTGAATAAGACAACCAAAGACATATTATAATTAAACTCTCAAAGGTCAAAGGCAGAGAAGACCCTGAAAGGACTAAGAAAAAGGAAACAACACATAAGAGAATTCCAATATGCCTGGCAGCAGACTTCTCAGCAGAAACACTACAGGCCAGGAGAGAGTAGGATAATAGATTCAAGTGCTGAATTAAAAAAACTGTCAGCCATGAATAAAGTATCCAGCATAGCTATCATTTAGAAATAAAGGAGAGATTGAAACATTCTCAGACAAACAAAACGCAAAGGAATTCATTGTAATCAAACCAGCCTTACAAGAAATGCTAAATATTGATCTTCTAAATGAAAGGAAATGGCAGCAATATGTAACACAAAAAATCTGAAGGTATAAATCCACAGATAGAAGTGAGGATTCAGACAAATTTGGAATGCTCTAATATGGCAATAATTGGATGTAAACCACTTACATATCCTTAGTAGGAAGATTAAAATACAATACAAATAAAATAATAATAATTACAATAATTTGTTAAGGAATAGCAATATACAAAGATATAAATTAAGACATCAAAAATGTAAAATGTGAGGGAGTGATGGAGTTAAGAGTAGAGTGGTTTATTTTCCCCTTTTTTGAATCAAAATTAAGTTGCTGTCTCTTTAAAATAACTTATTGTAACCATGAAATATTCTTTGCATGCCTTGTGGTAACCACAAAGCAAAAACTTTTAAAAGATACTCTAAAAATTAAAAAAAAAAGAAACTGAAACACACCAATAGAGTAAATCACTTAACCACAAAGGCAGATAGTGAAATCAATCAATCAATCAAAGTATAAATTTAAAAAAAATGGAAACAAGTAATAATATGGCAGGACCAAGTCTTGCCTATCAATAATTATCTTGTATGTAAATGGATTCTCCCATTTAATACATATAATGGCTACACTGATTAAAAACAAGACCTAACTATAAACTTTCTACAGGAAATTCACCTCATCTGTAAATACACACATAAATTGAAAGTGATCAGATGGAAAAATATATTTTATAAATATGGAAACCGAAAGAAAGCCAGTATAGATATATTTATATCAGATAACATATACTTTGAGCAAAATCCTATAAAAGCAGACAAATACAGCCATTATATAATGATAAAGGGGTGTCAATATCACAAGATAATATGATAATTGTAAATATATATGCACTCTATATTAAAGCACTTAAATATATAAAACAAACGTTAATAGATCTAACAGGAGAAACAGCAAGCAATAAAATAATAGTAAGAAACCTTAACATTCCACTTTCAGCAATAAACAGATTATCAAGACAGAAAATCAACAAAGAAACATCATATTTAAACTGAACTCTAGACCAAATAACTTAGCAGTCATTTACAGAACATGTTATCCAACAATTGCATAATTCACAGTCTTGTCCACTGCGTGTGGAACATTTTCCATGATGGATCATATATTAGGCACAAAATGAGCCTTAGCAAATTCAAAAAAAAATCAAAATTATATCACGTCTTTTCTGACAATATAGAATAAAACTAGAAATAAACAAGAACTTCAGAAATTGTGCAAATACGTACAAATTAAACAACGTGTCCCTAAACAAAGAATGGGTTAAAAAATAAATTTCGTTTTAAAAAATTTTAAGACAAATGAAAATGAAATCAGAACATAGAAAAACTTATGAAATACAGCAAAAAAAGTCCTCAGAGGGAAGTTTGTAGAAATAAATTTCTATATGAAAAAAAGAAAACTCTCATTAATAATTTAAGAATGTATTTCAAGGAATTATAGAAATGTGAACAAACTAAGCCCCAAATTGGTAAAAGAATATAGATAATGAAGACCAGAGCACAAATAAACAAGATGGAGACAAAAATATGAAAGATCAATGAAATAAAAAGTTATTTTTTGAAAAAAACACAACTGATATATCTTTAGTCAGATTAAGAAAAAAGAGAGAAGATTCACATAAAATCAGAGATGAAAAAAGACGTTAAAATGGTTACTACAGAAATACATAGAATCATGAGAAAGTACTAAAATTATATGCCAATAAATTAGAAAACCTAGAAGAAATAAATACGTTTCTGAACACATATAACCTGTCAAAATTGAAGAATTAAGAAATACAAAATACAAACAGACCAATAACAAATACTGAGATTGAAGCATTGTCTCTCAATACAAGAAAATCTGGAGGGCCTGGCACAGTATCTCACACATGTAAACTCACAGTTTAGGAGGCCAAGGCAGGAGGATTACTTGAAGCCAGAAGTTCCAGATTAGCCTGGGGAACAGAGTGAGACCCAGTCTTTACAAAAATAAAAATAAAAATTATCCAGGTGTAGTGGTGTGCACTTGTAGTCCTAACAACTTGGGAGGCTGGGGCAGGAGGATCACTTAAGACCAGGAATTTGAAGCTGCAGTGAGCTATGATTGCACCACTGTACTCCAGCCTGAGTGACAGAGAAAGACCCTGTCTGTAAACCAAAAATATTTGAGAAAAGAAAGAAAGAAAGAAAGAAAGAAAGAAAGAAAGAAAGAAAGAAAGAAAGAAAGAAAGAAAGAAGGGAGGGAGGAAGGAAAGAAGGAAGGGAGGAAGGAGAAGAAAATAAAAATTGAGGATCCAATGCTTATACTGCTGAATTCTTCAAAACATTTAAAGAGGAACTTATACTAATTATTTACAAACTGTTACAAAAAAAGTGAAAAGGAGGAAACTCTTCCAAACGCATTCATAAAGACAGAATTACCTTATTCCAAAATGAAACAAGAACAGTGAAAAACTAAACTACAGGCCAATATCAGTGATGAACATAAATGCAAAAATTCAAAACCAGCAATGCTAGCAATCATAATTTAAAAGCACATTAAAAAGATGATTCACCATAATCCAGGGAGGCAAGGAGGGCTTATGATATATAAATCAATAAATGTGATACACCACATTCGATAAGGTAAGATAATGAGACTAATCTAGCAACTTAAAAGTTTATTTTAAGGGAATAATTAAGGATGTCCATACAAAAGGATTTAGCCATGACATGAGAATATTCTTCCTGGCAAATCAATGGAAATTATTAAATGTGCAAAAGGGAACAGTTGGGATAAATTGTAATACTTCATATGATCATATATCATAACCTTTTAAAATGATTTTGAAGACTTGCATAAATTGACTTAAACACATATTTATAGTGCATGACTGAATAGGAGAAATATGGGCCAGCAAAGAACATAGAGTTGGTCCAATTTCTACAAAACAAAGAAGACTCTAATAGTATGACAGCAGGGAAGGGGGAATATGTCAACGTATGCATATGTATATATATATATATGCATAGCAAGTATGAACTTGAAAGGATATATATCAAATTGTTTACACAGATTACCTCAGAGAGGTAAATAACTTTGGCCTTTGGTGTTCTGTATTCCACATATTCTGAATTTTCCTTTTTTATTTAAATAGAGAGGGATCTCAGCCAGGAGCAGTGGCTCATACCTGTAATCTCAGCACTCTGGGAGGCTGAGGAGGGCAGATTGCTTGAGGCCAGGAGTTGGAGACCAATCTGGCCAAGATGGCAAAACTCTGTCTCTACTAAAAATTCAAAAATTAGCCAGGTGCAGTGGCTCATGCCTGTAACCCCAGGTACTCAGCAGGCTGAGGCATGAGAATTGTTTGAACAAGGAGGCGGAGGTTGCAATGAGCTGAGATCACACCACCGCACTCCAGCCTGGGCAACAGACCAAGACTCTGTCAAAACAAAACAAAACAAAACAAAACAAAACAGCAACAAAAAAAACAGTAATAAAGAGAAAACCTTATGGACAGGAGCAATGTCTCATGCCTGTAATCCCAGTGCTTTGGGAGGCCAAAATGGGAGAATCGCTTGAGGCCAGGAGTTCAAGACCAGCATGGGCAACATAGCAAGACCTTTTCTCTACAAAAAAATTTAAAAATTAGCCAGGCATGGGCCGGGCACAGTGGCTCACGCCTGTAATCCCAGCATTTTGGGAGGCCGAGGCACGTGGATCACGAGGTCAGGAGATCAAGACCATCCTGGCTAACACGGTGAAACCTTGTCTCTACTAAAAATACAAAAAAAAATTAGCTGGGCGTGGTGGCGGATGCCTGTAGTCCCAGCTACTCGGGAGGCTGAGGCAGGAGAATGGTGTGAACCCGGGAGGCAGAGCTTGCAGTGAGCCAAGATCATGCCACTGCACTCAGCCTGGGCGACAGAGCAAGACTCTGTCTCAAAAATAAAATAAATAAATACATAAATAAATATTAGCCAGGCATACTAGTGCATGCTTATACTCCCAGGTACGTGGGAGGCTGAGGTGGGAGGATCACTTGAGCCTGAGAGTTGGAGGTTGCAGTGAGCTGTGATCACACCACCAGGGAGCCACAACCCTGTCCCCGCCTCCTTCCTCTGTCCTATGCTAGCAATAAATAAGTTTCCCAGTTACAAATAATTATTAGAACCTCCTCCACATGTGCCAGTTCCAACCTCAGCTAGGTAGGATACAGGGGCAGCCCTACCCTCTGGAATATACAAAACGTTACACAGACACAATATGTACACCGGAGAAGGGGGGCCACCCCAGCAGCCCTGCCCTCGCCTGGTCCACAGTTAGCCACACTGTCCTGCCTCAGCTACCTCTCTGAATAAGAAGATTGGAGCCCCACTGAGGGAAAAGTTGCTATGGTGAGAGTAACGGGGCCGTCAGGCCTCCTCCAAACAAACCAACTCCATCAGCCTCTGGCTCTTAAATAACAATCATCGTCATCCAGAAATTTAAGGACTCAGCCCTGGTCAAGGTGGCAAAGGGTCTGTTTGTCTTTCCCCATTAGACAGAGGTCTTGTCTTGCTATCCAAATTGTAAAGGGGTGACTGAGAAGGGGAGATAGGGACATGTGGTGGTGGAGACTCCAGCCCCACTTCTCCAGGCTTTGCTGACAGGGGCCTGATTTTCATTTTTATTTTTATCCCATGACTTTTTTTAAAATCCCATAACTTCTTTTTCATAACTTTTTTTGGTAACTTTTCATAAAATTTTTTCTACTTTTTTGCCACAAGTTTTCTTGCCACAACTTTTTTACATTTTTTATCCCATAAATTTTTCACCCTATAACTTTAATCCCATAACTTTTTTATTTTGTGTTGTTTTAATAAACACTTACATAGTTGTATTACAATTTTGCAAAAATGAAACAGATTATCTCATGCCAAGCATGCCCAGCATTTGCACAGTATCAATAACTTTAATACTATAGTTTTCAAGACATGCAAAATAAAATTTTAAGGCAAAAACAGCACTTTGCAACAATAATTTATTACATTACAGTAGCATCACACCAGCAGTCAATAATGCCACTTTAGGCAAAAGTCTTTCAGTATTTCCATTATACAGTCTGTTTACAAGAATTCATAAACTGGTAAAATTCATTCTAAGAAGACTTGGCAAATAAAGCTTTGGACTGGAATTGGCATTTCTTTCTCTACTTTTCCTTCCCAACGTTTCTTTCTTTTAAACTACAGTATTCATATTTTTAAATGTTTTAACTTATTTCAGAACACTAAGATAGCAGTTACATTTTTTAATAGTTATATTATTTTTAAATGACTAAGATAAACTTTTAGAGAAACTATATTATGTATAGGGCTGATTTACATTTTCAAATTTTCCAAAAATCAGCTTTGGTTTTAGAGCTGATTTTTTTTTTTCATTTCTGGAAAACCTATCAGGTTTAATGAAATACTTTAAAAATGATTATTATATATTGCAATCTTTAGGTGTTTTGATTATTCCTACAGAAATTCAAATTTATTCAGTTGAACTCACATTTTAAAATTCTATATTTCTGATGAACTCTAACCTTCCAATGTTGCCTTCTAAGCAAATTGAAAGCTGCCTTATACTAAATGAGAGCACAAATACTTGGCTGAATTAGGTATTGCAAAAGACGGCATGCACTTTGAAGAAAGACTTAAGTTATTGTCATACAGTTTCCATTCTTTTTAGCTTTTTCTTAAATATATGACAAATACCTACACAAAGAGTGGTATTTCAGTTAATATAGTAAATTTATTTTCCAGACTGACATTCAGCTCAAATATGCCAGTGTATGATTTAATCCATAGGCACCTGATGAACACATTATTGTTCAGACTGGTTACAGATGGTAGTAACTGTCTTTAAACTGAACTCAAAGAATGCAAAAGCAGCAAGTTCAGAAAATAAAAGGCAAGAACAGGATTTAAGTGCATTTTAAACCCACAGGCTAGAAACTGTACCACTGATAATTGGCCACATTATTTGGTCTACCAATTTTTCGTTATCATTCTGAAACTGGGTTTATCTAATACATTGATACATTCATATAATTTGGAAGAGTCAGTTGAAGTCACAAGGACTGAATATTTGCACTCTTTCAGTGAATGCCAGCAAACCTGTTATTCCATCGGCAGAATCGTATTGCTGTCCTCTTGTTAACGTCATATTTATAGAAGTATCATGAGGATGCCAGATGCTAAATATGGAGATGGTCTAGTAATTAGAAATCCCCACCCCAGGGAGCACACATACATATCTCCCTACATCCTATTAATGTGATGTGTTCTGGAATACAGACATTAGAACTTCATGAAGTTTGAACTGTTGAGTCTTTCCCAAGCATCATGAAGTTATGATTTAGGCAATATATGACTGAAATTCATTCGTTCATCATGCATAGGCACAATCACATAAATATTGCACAAAACATGTCCCTAACTGAAACCGAGAGGTACAGAAACATATTTCACTCTTTGTAAAGAAGTTTGTGAGGAAATATAACTGTGTGATTGTAGAGACACGTTTCCTGATAATACATTGACATTCACAAACAGTAGATTGCACTGCAGGTTGTAAACATTTTAAGTTGCATAAACTTCTCCTTGATTTTCAAATATAGTATAATACTGCTTACTAAAACTCCTTTTTGTTTCAACTAAGTACTCTCACATATATTAGTTTATAATAATGTTTGTTATTATTTTTTAAAGTGTTTTCCATTCAAGGAAAAGAAGTAAATTCCTATGTCAGAGTAACCAAGGTAGATGAAGAATAGGTATTAGCCAGAGAGGTCTAGATGTTAAAATCAATCTTCAAGCCTCAAAGAAGCTCCGTGAACAAAGAGGAGTGCCAGGTGTCATACAGCTTTCCTTCACTCTAATTCATTCTTGACTAGAGCCTGTATGCCTGTTCCAGGGACAGTTAAACTCTTAAAGGATTTCTTATGATCTTTACTAAATACATTAAGAAGAATGCCAACCAGTGCCCTTTTGTGTACTGGAACATGTAGTCATGTGATTAAAATAGGTAACATGAACTCTGACTTTAAAATGTATTATAGATACAAATGCTCTAAGCTAGGAAACGTTTTCCACATGCACAGTCAATGATGGGAACCTTTCATTCCTCAGAAATAATCCCTTTTTAGGTCATCGAAAAAGAGTACAACTGCTGCAGCTCATGATGCAATATCTTCATGAGCCCAGAGCACATACAAATCCTAAGGGAACCACCAGAATACAGCGCTAATTCTTGGCACCGGAACAGATGAAACACACTCTATCCTGCACATACCTGCCAGAGCAGGCCACTTTCCTCTTCTGTGAGATTTAAAAAGCTCCCCCAAAAGGTTATTACTCCCATCACCAATACACAGAAAATGGAGGAAAGGCTGTTTCCAGTTCTCAGCCTTTAAACAACTCTAAATGTCAGTACTCATAGTGGCATATTACAAAGTAATAAACAGCGCACACTTGGGGGCAAACCACATATTGAGCTAATGAAGAGCTCACTGTGATTAAGATTAGATCAAACAATAGCAGAGTATAAGCAAATTTTATCTGAATTCTGTAATGAATATACATGCGGCAATAACATTAAAAACGCATGGCAGCCTATTCCAAACCATCGAGAATAGTTTTGTGCAAATAGTGGGTCTTTGTGTGTTTGAACTCCCACCATGTAATGGCAAACTCAATATGCATGCTAATGACCTACAATTATGAAATTGAAAAAGAAAAATGCTAAAGGATGCCAGAGTGAACATCAGTGACCACAGAGACCCACTCTCTTTTAACTTTTTACAAATAAACTTAGACTATAAATTAGAAACACAAATAATCGTGAGTGGCTGTAACATTCAAATGAAGTTAATGAATTGTGTAGGAGATTAACCCCATAACTTTGTGTTTTTGAAAATTTCTTGATCAGCCCTTTGATGATGGTGATGTTTATCTCCTTCTTCTCGGCAGCCAAACCCAGCAAAAGAATGGCACACAGTGTTTGCTGCCCAAGCCTGGGTGCACCTGGTGGTCCTGAACGATTGGCTCTGCAGTAGGGCTGTCATGGGGAGAACCCTCCCTGGCCTTTCCTTGCGCAGGCTCCACACTGTCGGTGAGGCTCACCTCACAAAGATCTTTGGAGAGAGGGAGGCGGGGATCTGAGCACAGTGCGAGCCCCCCCTGCTCCTGCCTGCCCACCCTGCCTGAGGGCTCTACTCACCACCATGCTTGTGGGCAGCTAAAGGCTCCTGGGGGGCTGGGGATCCTGGACTGGGCTCATCAGCAGGATTCTGGGCAGTGGCCAGGAATTTGCTGTGCCCCTCACTGTAGTCACCACAAGCCGCAACATCATCTCTTGCAGCTTCAGCAGCTTCACCTGGAGTGGGGGGTGCTCAGGTGTCACGCCGCTCCTGGCGCCCACCCTCACACCCACCCCCACCCCCACAGAGATGTTGCACCCCCTACCTTCATCTCCTCTCTGTCCTGGGCCAGCCTGATGATGTCCTCCTCCCGGTGCCGCATCTTTGGCACTGCCCCCGGGCTCTGTATTAAGGTGATGAACTTTCCTGCAGGGGGACAGGGCTCAGACGCTGGGGCGCCTCCTACGGCCCTGCAGCTCCCCCTGCCGTGCCCTGGCCTCCCACTCACTGATGGCATCTCTCTCTCCAGGACTGAATGAATCGAAGTTCTAGTTTCTCCACCCACTCCCTCAGGTCTGTCTTCTCTTCCAAGAGGTCCATAAGGCCGCTCTGGAGCCAAAATAACGGGGTCACATCTCGGCAGCGACCTGCCCCTCCGCCCTGCCCTTCTGGGCTCATGCCAAGACTCAATCACCTCCAGCTTCTCCATGACTTCCTGCAAGGCCCGCTGGGTCTCCCCACTCACAGACTCGCCCCCAGTCCCTGGGGCTGGGACCACTGCCTCTGGCTCCTTCTGGGTCAAGGCCACCGGGTGAGCCAAGTGCTGGCAGCACACCCTCTGCTCTTTCACCTGCTCTAATAACCGTGCCTGTCTCTCCTGGGCACTGGCTCCAGCGGACTTGAAAAATGCCACCTGAGGGCAAGAGGTGAGCATTCTTGTAGGGGCATACACAGAACAAACAGGGAAGAGAGGTAGAGCGCAGCCCCTTCCCTTGGGGGCCTCAGAGAGTGCACCTGTTGGTCACAGGTGAAATGGTGTCTGACCACTGGCTCCCGGAAGGGGTGAGGGTCCAGAGAAATCAGAAGGCAGAGAAACTAAGACCATAAAGGGGTTCTTGGAGGGACCACAGAGGAAGGTGGCAAAATGGGTGCAGGGGGAGTCAGGCTCACCGTGGCCTCCCAGCTCTCCAGGGCCTCTGGGACGCTCGGCACGGGCCGAGGTGCCTCCTCCCCCTCACTGTCCAGATGTCCTCCTCCATCTCCTGTGGGGGGTGGCCAGAAGGGTCCTCAGACAACCCAACAAGGGAGGTACCGTGGGCCCACCTGTGCCTCCACCCTCACTGTGTAACCCTGAGCCAGCCCCTCCCCAGAGAGGAATGAGCTGCTGTTCTTTATTTTTACTTTTAAGAACCAAGATCTTGCAATACTGTCAGGCACATTCCCACTACTGGTCGATGTGGGAGTTCTGACCTGCTCCCTTTCTGACCTGGGCCAGTTCAGCCATCCTTAGGCAACTTGGTGGCCCCCCACTCACAGGAGGTCACCACAAATGCCAAACTTAGTACAGGCACCCGGTAGGCATAATGACCAGCTGCTCTAAAGGTCTCTTCCAACTCCTCAATCCTATGCTGCTAACAGTCCCCCCTTCCTTCTGGGGCTCTCTCCTCTTCCTCTGAGCTGTCTCCCGTACCTTCCCCAAGGAGAGCCATGAGGCTCAACTGGGCCGTTAGCTTCTGTTTCTGCTGGCTGGCAGCTTCCAGACGCTCCTAAGGGGCCAGGAAAGAGTGAGAAGGCACAGAGTTTGCCAGGTCATCCCCCTCACAGCCCCGTCCTCGGCAGCTCCCTCCCCTGGGTCTCCTGCAACTTTTGGCGGGCCATCTCAGCCACCGCTTTGCCCCAAGCTTCCTGCTGCTGCAGCTGGTTCATTAGCTGGGTCTGCTGCAGTCACTGTCTGTGCAGCACCTCCTTCTCAGAGGTCAGCTGCTGGTAGGTGGCCACTTGCTGCTGATAGGTGCCCACGTACTGCTGCAGGTGGCCCAGGTAAAGGTCTGGCTGCCACTGCAGACTCTGAGCCTCTTGGCTCTTCAGCTCCACCTGCAGGAAGACCCTGGGTGTGAGGGCACGTGGTGGCTGGCTTCCAGATTCTGGGCCCATTAATAGGGTAGCGAGGGCACTGTGGGGCTCTGTCACCAGCCCAGACCCCTGGCCCCTTGCTCCAGACCTAAGTGACTGCCTCCCTTTCCTAGAACCCCATGCCTCCTTCCCCAGCCTCAAATCTCATACCCTCTTCTCACCATTTCAACTGTAGGCCACAGACTGGTGGAAAAACAGTGGGAGCCAACCACCATCTGCTAAGTGTGCTACAGGCCTAATGCTTTCCATGTATTATCTCATTTAATCCCCAGCACCTCTGTCAGGAAAATGCTAACTTTCTTTTGAAGTGAAAGAAACAGACTTAGAGATGCAAAGTACTTGAATGGTGACCAGTGGAACCGAGGCCAGAATCCAGTTTTAATCTAAGGAGCACTTTTGTTTTGTTTTGAGACAGAGTGTCACTCTGTGGCCCAGGCTGGAGTGCAGTGGTGCAATCTCAGCTCACTGCATCCTCCATTTCCTGGGCTCAAGCGATTCTGGTGCCTCAGCCTCCTGAGTAGGTGGGATTACAGGCATGCACCACCATGCCTGGTTTTTTGTTTTTTTTTTTGTAATTTTAGTAGAGATAAGGTTTTACCATATTGGCCAGGCTGATCTCAAACTCCCGACCTCAACTGATTCTCCTGCCTCAGCCTCCCAAAGTGCTGGGATTATAGGCATGAGCCACCATGCCTGGCATAAGGAGCCTGTTATACCACTGTCTCTTCCCCTATGATTGGGGGGCTCCATGGCTCTAGCTGGGATGATGATGTCCAGACCTGGGAGGAGCCCAGGGCTACCCACTTTTAAAATTCAGTGGGCAGGAAGCAAGAAACAGCCACAGGACTGCCCTAGAGGGTGCTGGGGTCACCTGCCCCCAGGCTGGAACTGCCTCTGCCCTGGCACCTCCCCTCCCCAGAGCTGGTGCCTGTCTCCCAGCCCTTTTTGGATGGGGCGAGAGTTACCGTCTCCTTCACCTCGCCAAGCTTCTGAAGCTCCTTTACTTGCTGTTCCAACTGCAGCGCACTCTTGTTCTCGTTGTTCTGGACAGAGAGAAGCAATCAGCAGCCACCCACTGCAGCTGGAGACCCCAGAATTTGGTGTCTTCCTCCCATGGCACGGGGAAGGGTGGAGGCAGGTTAGAAAAATCATCCCCTCTCTCCCAAAGCCACCAGAGCAGGGCTCTGGCTCACAGGTGCCTTTAGAAGTAATATTTCACGTGAGGGCTACACTGCCCTATTTTACAGTTGGGAAAACAAAGGCCCGGAGGGCTAGGGAGGAGGGCAGGCTCCCCAGCTGGGGCAACGCACCAGCTCCTTGAAGATGCTCTGTGGCTTGGCCAGCTGCTGAAGCCTCTCCTCCTGCTCCCGAAGCTTCTCCTCCTGCTCCCGAAGCTTCTCCTCCTGCTCCCAAAGCCTCTCCTTTTGCCCCCGGTTCAGGAGACTTATGCGCTGATTGTTTTTCACCTGGGCCTGGAGCTCTCCTGCCACTCTCTCCAGCTCCTTCCTCAGGTGCTGCAGCTCCACCTCAGAGGTCACTGCTGGGGGCTCTGGGGGCAAGGGTTCAGCTGAGAAAGGAAGCAGACAGTAAGAGCCTCTGGATTCCAAAAACAAAAAACAAAAAACAAAAACAAAAAAAAAAACACAGAAAAAACCTCCTCTTGGTGCACAGCTCCTCTCAGGCTCCCCAAACTTGGCCTCGCTGCTAATGATTCCTCGCACCCGGATTGTAGCTGATCTTCCAAACCACTTTCAGATAGAGAGCAATGTGGGTGGCTGACAACAGGCCCTCTTTCCTGATGGGGACACTGAGGCTAATGGAGACGACAAGACTTGCTGTCTCCTGGCACAGACCTCTTTCCCTCTGCTTCAAAGCCCTTCCATCCACCCACCTCCCTGGGGCATTCTAAGCCACCCCCACAACCCTCTGATGTGAGTCCTGCTGCCAGGTCATGCCAGCCCCATCTTACCCCTCTGGTTTTTGAGTTTGGACAAGCTCCTCTCCAGCTTCTCTACCCGACAAGCATCATGCTTCTTCTCCTTCTTCAATGTGCAAACCTGCCCAAAGCACAGGGGGAAAGGGCCGTGGAGAGAGGGGCTGGTGGCTAGACAGGCTGCCATCTCCCTCTCTGCCCCCACCTCCACAAAGCCCAGACCCATGACCACCTCTGGCTGTACTATTCCCATTTTACAGATGCCCAGAAAGATCCAGTGACCTATCTAAGGTGGGGGGGCTGAAGGGTCAGATCTCACCTCCTGCGACATTTTTCTCATCCTCTGCTGCCACCAGGCCCTCTCTCCTTTTATATGCTGAGCAAATTCATCTCTCTCTAGCTGGACTTGTATCAGCAACTCCTTCAACTGCAAGAATGGGCACAGAAGTTAGGAAGGGCTGTCACTGGTCCTCACCTGCTCCTGGCCAGCTGGGGTCATCGTCCTTCCACATCCCTCCCTCTGAAAACCTCACCTGTGTCAGCTGTGCTTTTAGCAGTGCCTGCTCCTGTATGGAATGCTCTAACTTCCACTTCATACATGCTTTACTGCGGCTCGAGAACTGGATGGTGAAGAGTAAGAAGTTTCAATCTGGGGAGCCTGGGCCATTCCACACAGTGCCCCTTAAAAGGGCCAGGGCTAGGCTCAATAAACAACTCAGTCAGTAAATATCAAGGCACTTCCAAGCCCATGGTCTAGTTTTTAAAAGAACTCTAAGCTGGAAGGGACAGGGAACAAGATCAAACAGAGGCCCAGAGAGATCAGATAATATTGCTATTGTTATTACTGTTATTATTACCACTGTTTAAACCTTTATGGAGTGCTTCACTAGGTACCATGCTAGCAATCCCACTTAATCCTCACAACCACCATAGGAGTTGCAAGGTAATCGCCTCTATTGTGCAGGTGAAAAAACATGGAGTATTTGAGGTTAAGTGCTTGCCAAAATCACTTAGGCAGAGCTGGGATTTGAACACCCAGGTCTATCCAATTCTCTAAGCCCATTTTTCTTGCTGGGGGTGGTGGCACAGATAAGAAGGGGAAAATTAATATTTTGTTCACTTTTTGAAAGGATGATACGTTCGCATAGTCCAAAACTCAGAAGGTACAGAAGGGAAGTATCTCCCAGCCACCTTGTTGCTCTCTCCTGGGTTTTTTATGAACCCTTGCAAACATGTTTTATGTCTATTATCATAATATGGACACACAACACACACACACACACGTTTCCTCTCTCTACAGAAATGGTAACATACTGAAGATACTCTTCTGTACCTTCACAATACAAGTACCCGGTACCTCACCTAGGACTTGGCCAAGACCACAGCCAGGTAACGGCAGGGCAGGCACTTGGCCTCCAAGCTCTACGTCCAGGGCTCGCTCCCCAGAGTGCCCCCCACAGCGCCCCCACAACTCACCCACAGCAGCTGCCTCAGCCCCAGGCTGCCTCTAAGAACCATACACAAAAGCAGTGAAAAATGGCCATGCTGTCTCCTGGGCATGACACTCCATCCTGCAGAAGGGACCTTTAGGCTCACTCCTCCATCTTTGAAGCCAGGCTCCCAGGGGATGGGGCAGGTGGTTGGACTCACGCTGTTCACCTTCTTCTTCTGTGTAGCAGCGACAGCAGAGAGCCTGCTCTAACTCTCCTCTACACTGCAGGTGGCCGGCCAGATCCTTGGACCTTTCTGTAATGAGAGTTGAGATGTGTCCCAAAGGACTCCCCCTGAAGGCCTGTCGAAGTGCCAGGTTGAAGGATGACAGGGTGCCCAGATTCCTACCTTCAAAGTGTCTGCGAGAGTGTTTCATGTGCTACAGGTCTGAATTTAGTTTCTCTTTCTGTATGTTCAATCTCTGGATTTGAACCTTTGGGAGAAAAGCCAAGCAAGTGCTGAAAGAGAAGGAAAGAAACATTCTCGGGAGGACAGGAGGAAACTTCACACCCTCCACTCACCTCCAGCTCCCTTTCAGCTCTCCGTTTCTTGTTGTTTGCTTTGTTTTCCTACAGGAAGAGGAAGACAGAGCTTTTACTGGGCGGAGGCAGAGATGGCCACAGCAAGAGACATGCCCCCAGAATGGCACCAGTGCCCCAGGACAGGCCCACCCGTGGGACCAGGTTATCAGGGACCCTGTGGGGATGGGGTGGAATCTGGAGGGTGAGCCTTCTTCCCCAGGCTGGGAGTGGGTGAGATGAGACTGGGGCCTCTATGTCTGACTGCTCCCCAAACCCAGCAGTCATGTCGCCAGGAAACAAAGGAATCACGTTACTTCTTCCAGCTGATATTCCACTTGTTTCTTCTGTTGCTTCTGTGGGGAGAGTCACATTAAGGTGACTGAGGGTGGCCCCCTCAATTCTATTCCCCAGGCCAGGAATGGATTTTAAAGGCAAAGTTCTCAGGCATAATGGGAACACGAACTGGTAAACTCTCCTCAAGCTCCCAAGGACAGAGGATTTGGGTCTTTGTTGGCTTTTGCCCACAGCCACAGAACTCAAAGTCTGAGTCCAGAATCTCTTGAGAGGACAGTAACATAAACCTCTAGAGATGGAGTTTGAGAAAGGCCCCCCCTTCTACCAGCTTGTGATTTAGAAAAGTGCGTTCATTCAGTAAACATTTACTGAGCACGTACGGGCCAGGTACAGTTCTTCACAGCAGACACAGGATGGAAAAGGACAGACAGGAGCCCTTGGCCCTGAGGTTTCCATTCTCGGAGGCCTTTAAATCTCGGACTCTCAGAGCTAACAGAGACCTTTGATACTCACTACCTCCTCTGGAAACATGAGCCCAAAAAGGAGAGGTGGCTTGTCCAGAATCGAAGATCAAATTAGGGACTGAGTCATGGCAGAAATACATAGTCCCTGACAACCAGTCAGGCTAGCACTTCCCTGAGAGGCAACAACCCCAGGGCATGGGTAGCAAGGACTCGAGCAGGGGTTTCTGGAGATGAGAGAGTCGGCCAAGAGGGCAGCAAAAGAGCCACGCTGCATGCTCTGGGATCCCTCCAGGTGAGGCCTGGGTGCCCCAGCTCCCTATTTGTCCTTGGCACCAGGGGCCCCATCCTGCTTCTTCAGGGCCCCAATGGGAAACTGGAGCCCAAGATTGGCAGCATGGAATCAGGGGACCCCATTGGGCTCTTACCAAAGATTTGATGGTATTCTTCAGTTGACTGATTTTTACGGACTTCGAGTCCAGGACTACTGCTAGTTCTTGGCACGGGCTCTGAGGTACATGCAGAGAGGAGGAGGTGGAGGAGGAGTAGGGGGAGAGGTAGAGAGAACAATCATTAGGGCTGGGGTGTGTGTGGGCTGTCTCAGATGGCAGGGGGGCACCAAGTCTCCGCTGTGGGAGGAAGTTGGAGGGCTGGCCTGCAGGGTCACTGCACCTCCACCCAGAGCCTCTTACCTTCAGATCCTTCAGGGTAGCAGATGATGTAGGGCCCTCCCCGTGGAAACCTGCTGCTGACTACAAGAGATGAGAGTGCACATGGAGATGTTCTGTCCCCCTCAGTATCTAAGCCCTCTGACTTCCTTTCTTCCCCATCAACTGGCAACATTTTCTTTTCTGCCTATCTTGGACCCTTTGTCCCACAACTCCTTTGTGCCAACTTCTCTCATGGTTCTTATCTCCCCACCATCCCACCCTGGGGCCCTTTCAGTGACTCCTGATGGCAAGTGGCTGTTCTCATTGTCCTGGCTTCCCCTTGAGACTGGGGATGAGGAAAATCAAACAGCAATGACCATATCCTGGGTGTCCTGAGTGTTTACAGCAGGCCATGTACTAGGGATTAACATAAAAACAACAATAACAAATCCCATTTAAACTTCACAAATGGAAGTCAAACAATACCACCTCTATTATACAGATGTGAAAAGAGAGGCCCAAAGAGCTCAAGCAACTTGCCCTAAATCATATCCCTAGTAGACGGAGAAGCAGGATTCAAACCCAGAATTCTTAACCAGTACCCCACAGTCCATCCACAATCTTAACAATTACCCTCTACTGCCCCTTCGGCCCCCTGTCCCCAGAAGCCTGGTCAGCCAAGACTCACATCCCCAGGTGAGTGGCAATCACCAGAATTGGCTGTCTCAGAGATACTGCCATTTGTTTTCCTGTTCCTCTTTGCTCCTCCTGGAACACCAGAGCTGTTTCTCTGCCAATATTCTCTTAACTGTTGGAAAGAAGAGCAGTAATACTCATGAGAACAATCAGCCCTTACAGCCACATCCTCCTTTACAGATTTTACAAAATACTCTCATACACCATCTGATTTAATGACACCAACAACTGTACAAGGTGTTGTCACAATAATTTAGTGACTGAGAGGGATTGATATCATGGCTAGAAAAAAAGAAAAGAAAGAAAAAGGCAATACTGGAACTTTGAAACTCAGTCTTCTGACTCCAAGCTCCGGGATTTTGCCAGGAATCAGCAGCTGCCAGGGACCAAAACCAGAGGCAGAGGTAGAAAAGTAAACATTAAGTAGGAAAGAACTGTATGCCGTGTGGTTTAGAGTCATACATCCTCACACGTCTGTTAGTGCGAAGAAGTGCGCCAGTACCTCTCAAACTTTTATATCAATGTGTCCTCATGGCAGAAGGCAGCCTTTCTGTTAAATCTGGGAATTTCTCAGAAAGAGGACAACTCAAGCCTCATTTCAGAGAGAATTCTGGTATACTCTTAGAAACCTATGTGACTGTCATCCCTAAGTACTTTGTTTTTTCTCTTGATCTCAAGACAATCAAGGGAAACTGATGCTTCAGAATGATGTCCCATATTTATCCTGTGGCACTCAAAGTACTCCAGGTTGAGAGAATAATATGAGAAAGATTCAAGCTGTCAAGTTCAATTTCTTTCAGATCTATTCCACAGAAGATGAGCAAATCTCAATTCAGAGACCACTGACTGAAGGGCAGTCTGGTCCCAGAACCATGGAGAATCAGAATACGAGGTGCAGAACTCGGAAAAAAAAATGTTAAAATCTCTCTGGAAAGTAGAAGCCTGGGAGAAAACCAAACCAAACCCATTCTCCCATTGCCACCCAGAGATACTGTCAATGTTTTGAGCTCACGGGGGAACTGTAGGCTTTTCCCATTGTCAATGTCTATGTAAAGGGAGTAAGGCAGCCTGAAACCTCTTGCTCCTAGATCCCATAGTCTCCATTCCCTTTCCAGCTGGAAATTTGTGCTGTGACCAGAGGAACCACAAATGGGGTGAGAAAGCTTAGGGGACTGGGTTGTAAGTTCAAAGGCCGGTCTTCTAGTAATGACAGTTCCTAGGTGGACTGTGACATCACTACATTCCACTCCTCCTGGTGAGGGGGAGGGACCACATCAGCACGATGTAGGAGTCGCAGCTCCACGATGTGGGAGGGAAACACAGGGTTGGGACCCAGGTCCTTGAAGACGCCAGTGGAAACAGCCCAGGGAGGTCAAGCTTGGGGCGGCAGGAGATGAGGGCCCAGTAATACAGCAGGGAGCTCCAGGAGTCACCCACCCAAAGTCACCCTGGGGTGATTGGCGAGGGCAGGGACTGGGCTGCTTGCTGAAGGAGTGGGGCTGACTGACAAAATTTTGGTGGGAGTAGCCCAGAGGCACTGGGGTGGGGGGCTCAGTCCGGCGTGCCTCAGGTATGGATTCTGGCAGCAGTATTGTCATTGGAGTGGATCTGTGGTGGGTTTGGGGGTCCATGATCTGGTGTGTTTTTACCTTTTCCTTGGCTGCCGCGAATTTGCTCTGTTGAGTTTCTTGTGCCATTGCAGGGTGGGGAGGGAGGCGGGGTTGGGGCCACATCAGCAAAATCCCAGCAAGCACTGATCAACACCTCCAGTCACCTACCAGGCAGCTGTGAAATTGAGCCACAGGGGGTGTAACCAGGGCTCCAGTAGAACGCAGAATAGGGGCGTGGCATTAATGCTCCAAGCCCATTGGTCAATGAGAAAGATGACAGTGAAAGGGGGCGTGGCCAGACAGCAGTGTGTCCAGAGGGACCTGTGGCTCACAAGGAAAGCTGCCCATGCAACCGCTGTTCCCACCCACTCTAAAAGAGGGGAGAGGCCGCCCACTGCGGGAGAGGGGAGGGGCCGGCTTTTGCTTTAAAAGCTTTAAAACTTTAAAAAATGTATGTGTGTATACTTTATATATATATGTGTCTGTGTGTGTATCTATGTGTTCCTTGAGAGCTGTCTTCATTATCCAGCTTCTATGCAAGGTCTATGATTTTGGCCTACATTTTTCATCTTCAAATACAGTACAAAAATTACCAATATTACCTCAACTGAGATACAGATCCTATAAAAATGGAAAATCCATAGCACGCTTGATGATTAATGAAGCAGACTATATTATCCAACATTCCAATAAGATAAAATAATCACAATGTTTCTCTTTTTTGGAAAAACATTTCTCTTATTCTCCTACATTATTGTTAAGATTTTTTTTCTTAAACAAGAAACATGTCTAATATCTGTAAAAACACAAAGCTTTTGGGCTGGGTGCAGTGGCTCATGCCCATAATTCCAGCACTTGGGAGGCCAAGGCAGGTGGATCACAAGGTCAGGAGATTGAGCCCATCCTGGCTAACACGGTGAAACCCCGTCTCTACTAAAAATACAAAAAATTAGCCAGCCATGGTGGTAGGCACCTGTAGGCCCAGCTACTTGGGAGACTGAGGCAGGAGAATGGCATGAACCCAGGAGGCGGAGCTTGTAGTGAGCTGAGATCATGCCACTGCACTCCAGCCTGGGCGACAAAGCGAGACTCTGTCTCAAAACAAAACAAAAAACTTCTATTTCTCTCACTTTCTAATATAATTTTAATATCTCCTCCTGGGATTTCACTAAGACACATTTTAGACTTCATTCTGATCTCCCTCTACCCACCAACCCCACCAACTTCTGCCCTTTCATCTGTCCTCATGTCTCTCTGTGTAACATACTGACTTACTTTTTGGAGAGAATCGTCTAAACAATTCTTTCTTCTCGTGTCTAATCCATCCACCGAGTTTCTTATTTCAACAATTACATTTTTCATTTCCTTATTTCATTTTATTCTGAGACAGCGTCTCACTCTGTCACCCAGGCTGGATTTCAGTGGCACGAACCTGCAGCCTCGGCCTCCTGGGCACAAGTGATCCTCCCACCTCAGCCTCTTGAGTAGCTGGGAATATAGGCAGGTGCCCCATTCCCAGCTAACTTTTTTTTGTGGTGGTGGGGTATTTTTTGTAGAAATGACTTCTCATCATGTTACCCAAGCTCATCTACAACTCCTGGGCTCATGTCATCCTCCCGCCTCAGCCTCTCAGAAAGTGCTGGGATTATAGGTATGAGCCACCATACCCAGCTATATATTTTATTTCTGTAAGCTGTATTTCATCCATTTTTCTTTAAGGTCTTCCTCATCATTCCTGGTGGTCTTACTGCTTGCTCAATTTTATGAGTGAATCTTTTTTTGTATATATTAGGTTTCACATGTAACTATTTTCTCACAATTATAATATTTGAAGTCTGTGTCTTGTATCCGATCATTCCAAAACCTACAATCTTTGGGAAACATATTATTCATTGTTTCTAACAATTCTCAAATATGTTGGGTTGACTATTTGAATGCTATGATTTCACTGAATTCATAGTTGCCTGCTTTTAATTTTGGAAACCCTACAGGCTTAAGTTAGAGATAATTTCCTATAAAAAGTATCTGTGTCTGCTTTTGATAAGAGCTGTGGATACAACTAACATGAGACCACTTTACCACCGAGCGTAATGCTGACACTCTCTTGGATTCTCTTGGAGAATCTCAGGATTACACAAGATTCTGAAATTTGGCCCCCCACCCTTGCTCATTTATACACAGGAGACGAGACTGCTTAGTATAGTTGGTGACTCACTTCCTCCTACCCTGGAAAAAACAAAATAGATCTCTCATCTGAATGTGATCACAGACTAGGAAATTCTGAAGGTGAATAACTGCAGGTTGTGGGCAGCAGGGAAAGACAGGGGTCTTTCCCGACCATCGAAATAGGTCAGAAGCTGCCCTAAAGGCTGTGTGCTCCAGCATTTCACTATTTAGCTCAACTATCAGTCCCTCCATAAGCATGAATAGACGCTTCTTAGAGCACCATGTTGCCTTTAAACCGCAAATGCTTGTTAAAAGTCATGGTCATGGTAAAAAACCCATGGCTTTGGAAGGCTTTCTCGTTAATGTCCTGGAATTAAGGTTACAACCTGTGTTTCATGTTAACTGAACAGGAAACCAGCCTGCCCCATGGCTTGCTCTCAGCTCCTCTTGGTTGGGCCTTGGACAGCCAGACTGTCTGGTTTTAATCCTTGCTCTGCCACCCGTGAGCTTGGACAAGTTACCTACCTTCAGTTACCTTATCTACAAAATGCAGATATTAATAATACCCTCTTTTTAAGTTATTAAGAGGATTGAAAGAGTTAATAAAAAGTAAACATTAAAAAGACTTGGTAAGCATAGGCACAGAGGGGAAAAAAAGTAAAAATCAATCAATAAAAAGACTAGTGCCTAGGACATAAAAGTTCATCAGGAATTAATTCTATAATATGAACTCAATTTTGCAAAACTTCAAAGTACGTATAACTTTTAACTTACTAGGGTATACATACCAATAATAAATTTATAACTGTAGACATGTTTGTCTACAGGAAATACAACAAAGACTAAACAAGCAGGTACTAAATCATTAAGCGATTATCAGTTAGTATCTTTAATTTTCTTATACTTCTATATTTTCTATAGATCATCTTTGTGACAAGAAGAAAACAAACCAAGTGAAAATGAAATTAATTCTCTCAAAAAGAATTAACTCAAGACAGGAAGAAGGCTCACGGGTAATATAAAATATATCTTACGGCATATAAAATTCATAATAAAATACCTTCTTTGCTCCAAGCTGCACTCTGGCTTTGCCTTTCAGTCAGGTGGCATCTCTTTGCACGATGACCGATTCTATTGAGTAGGCACTGCTTCAGCCCTACAGGAAAAACAAAACATGTCTAGAACACAGCAGCATTCCTGATTCCCACTTGAGAAGGCCTAACGAAATGGCATCTGCCTCAACAGCAGAAGATCAGTGTTAAAAAGTCTGGAGTCAAGGGGAAAAAGTAAAACTGGACCATTTCCAGAAGCTCACAAAAAGCAACAAACTGATGTTCTAATGCCCAACATGAGTAAATTAGAACCTTAAATAAAGGTCACTCTTAATGCCTATCCTAGCATAGATTCAGCACCACGTACAATGTCATTTTATTGGTTTACCTTTTTCATTCTTCAAAGTAGGGGCCATGAAAAAAAAAAACACTAACATTTCTTTAAGAGAATCTTCTACTTAGAATCTAACTTACATAATCAAAACACTCTATTGAGGGTGAAAATTGAGTATTATAAGAAAATAATCACCTGTTTTGTGAGAAGTTCCATACATAATGCTCCTCCACCCAATGCACACCTTAAAAAGAAAAAAGGAAACATACAAAATTATTTCAAGAATTATTCCTGCTTAAACAATTTCTACATGTCATTACTATGAAAGTATGCACACAGTAAAGATGAGAAGAGAACATGCAAGCATAAACGTACTTGTTAGGGATATAGGACTATGGGTAATTTTAAAATTCTACTGTTATTACTCTCATGTAATTGCTCTGAAATTGTAGTCAATTGTTTGAAATGGCTCTTAGAACAGAATACTTTGAAATATTTATGATGTCAAAAACTAAGAACTTAGCCCTAAATATTCCAAAGAATAGGGGCAGAAGAACCCATTTCCTTAAATGGCATTTGAGTATTCTTTACAACTCAAACTCTCTCTTCCATCCTGTGATGGCCAAGAGTTTTTCCTCTGACAATAGCACTGAGTTTACCCTAACCAAAATATGAACCTCTGCATGGTTTCATGGTTCAAATTGTTTTTACCCATTCTGTCATGAGAATCAAATGGTTCAGACCATGCAGCTCCTCTTTGGGACTTCTCAAGTCCTTTCTATGTCTGAAGACTATTCTCTGAACCAAAGACAACTTCTGGGGATGTACCAAATCTCCCATTAGAAAATTATTTAGATCAAGATGTTCTAACCTTTTAACTCTTTCTCAAAATAATTTCATTTCTCCTTTACTGTTATTTTAAATTTCAAAATACACAGATAGCATGCCTAAAATAAAATCAAGGGGATGACAGTTTTAGAACACAAACTGTAGTAATTTTGAAAACACAACAACTAAGACCACTGATTAGGTCTATGTGGACACCAAGTTCACCACAGCCTGTTCTGTCCTCTGGGGCTCTGCCCACGCTTTTCCCTTGCCTGAGATTCCTTCTGCTTCCTATCCTTCCAAATGCTGAACTTCCCCCCAGAAGACTTGCCAAGACCACTCTAGCCTGAACATCTTCCATTCCAGCTAACCAAAGGCATCCTTGCATTGACTAAACCAAATTATTTTGTAGAGAAGGCATCTAAAAACTTCTACTGTAGACCATTCACCTTAATAATTGTTATCGTGACATTATTCAAGAATAAAATGAGGGAAAGAAGTTCTCTTCACTCCCTTATCCTGGAGATTCCAAGCAAGTGTCTTTCCCACTTGCTTTGCCCAAACGCTGGGACCTTTCAAAATAACAGTTTAATAAAAAGAAAATCTAAAAGAAAAACTCTCCAAAAAATTAAATTGGGCAAAGAATCATGGGATTAAAAATTTTTATTCTTTATGCATTTGATTTCTGAAACAGAAATCGATCTCCCACTCCTTAAATCTGCCACTGGGCTAAGAGTATTGTATAGAATGTGCACTCACTGATTTAACAGAATTAGAACATCCAGGCACTCACTAAGATTTTGCTTCTACGACCACTCAATCTAGTCATTAGTTACTAAGTTAACACCACACTTGATCTTCAAATTTTGGAAATGCTGACGGTAGACACGGACTTGTTTTGGGAAAGGAAGTATACAGTAGACATTGTTACCCATTACCCAACCACTACCGCCTTTCCTTTAAAGTACCCCACTCTTCCTTCAAGGTTGCAGAGTCTCAGAAAGTGGAAGAAAGGAAATTTTTGCATTTTCAGGTCAAAAGAAAGTACATTTGTACAACCACATAATACCTATGCAAAGGTTTGTTGAAATATAAACACAAGACAGAAGTAGTTCTAGCACCTCCACAAAAATTCAGGTAAGTAAACTTTTCCTTAAATGCACTTTCAGCAGCATCAACACCTAAAAGTGGTCGACTCTACTACTGTATTAAATTACATTCATTTTGTCAGTATGTGTTCCAGAGTCTTACTGCCATTTGTCTCCAAAGGGTTCCTGCTGAATATTGAGACAGTTCAAGAATACTAGGGGAAAAAATTCTTAATAATCAAAGTAAGGGTCATCTAAGGATAATACGCCACATATACAGACACAGTCATATTTTCAACTTTAAAAAAATTTCAGTTGTCAAAGTTGTACAGCAAACACTATCCTAAGCTTAGGCTCTTCAGGTATTTGATTTATAATCACTGTAAAGAAAGGCCAGTCACAAAATGCCACATTTTGTATGATTCTGTTTATATGAAATGTCCAGGATAGGCAAATCTACAGAGAAAGAAATTAGATCAGAGGTTTCCAGGATCAACGATGAGGGAGACGAGTATAGGGAGTGACTGCTAATGGGTACGGGGTTTCTTTTTGGGAGATGAAAATGTTCTGAAATTAGGGAGTGGTAATGGTTGCATAACTCTGAATGTACTAAAAACCACTGAACTGTACACTTGAAGGGTGGGGCTTATCATATAAAAACTATCACAATAAAGCTGTTAGTTTAAAAAATGTTTGGCTATGTCAAGAAATAAAGAAATAGGGTCATAGCTAGAAGATATGGGATATAAAATACATGGAACAAAACTGCTCAATAATATATCTAGAATCACACAGTGCTTAAGCTTTACCCTGACTAAAATCACAAGCTTTGTGTTTTATTGGTATTTCACATTTTTTACTTCTTCTAAGTCAGCCAGTAATTCCTCTTTCTCACTTAATAGTTGACTACAAAGACCAAGACATTTTGATTCTGCCGCCAATGAGCTTTCACATTTCATTCCTCCTTCCATCCCCATGACTACCACACCAATGTAGCTTCTCAAACTCATAGAAATGGAAACAGAAAATAGAATGGTTGTTTCCAGAAGCCAGGGGATAGAGAAATGGGGAGTTGTATAGTGGGTATAGTTTCAGTTCTCCAAGAGGAGCAAGTTCTAGAAACTCGTTACTCAACAACATGTATATACTTAACACTACTGCACTGTATACTTACAAATGGCTAATACGGTACATTTTATGTTGTGCGTTATCATATTTTTAAAAGAAGGGGCTTGTGTTTCCCTTTGTAGTGATCACCCATTTTTCACTTCAACATTTTGAACTTCGTTTCCTGTAGCTGTTTTACGGAGCCCTGGAGTTATTGGCTCAGAATGTCTCCACCACCTTGTAACCTTGCAGGCAGAAACTTCTAAGCATCTCATTGGGCTCTGTGTGCTTGATGTGTAAAGTGACATGGAGACATCCCACTTGCTGTGAGGCAAAGAAAGGCAAAAGGTGACTGCCTTCCTGGCATCGATGAAGGCAGAGAGAAGGGATCTTGGAGGCACAGATGTTAAGGCATAATCAATAACAAGGGTTGCCAACAAAAGAACTAAGCCCTCGCCTGGTAACATTTGCAGGTGTTTTTCACAGGGCCAGTGGCTTTCATAATGTGAGTGCTGTCCAGCACCAAAGGGAATGGCCAACAGGCATGGAGCAGCCTGCAGTGTCCAGCACCCAGGAGGATGGCCAGCAGGCATGGAGCAGCCTGCAGGGTCCAGTACCAAGGAGGGTGGCCAGCAGGCATGGAGCAGCCCGCCTGTCCCAGGAAAGCAGGAGTCACAGGACACAGCTGGACCCAGGTAGGCATGTATATTAGTTTCCTGTGGCTGTTATAGCAAATTACCAAAAATTTGGTGACTCAAAACAACAGAAATTTATTTTCTCCCAGTTTTGGATAAGAGAAGTCCAAAATCAGTATCACTGGGCTGAAATCTAGGTATCAGCAGAGCCAATGCTCTCAGAGGCTGAGGGGAAAAATCCTTCCTTTGACTTCCCCAGCTTCTAGTGGCTGCTGGCATTCATTGGCTTGCAGCTTCACCACTCCAGGCTCTGCCTCCGTGGTCACAGGGCCTCCTTCTCTTCTGTCTGAAGATAAATCTCCTTTATCTCCCTCTTACAAGGATACATGTGCCAGGATTTAATGTGCACTGAGACAATCCAGGACAATCTCTCCTCAAGATCCTTAACTTAATCATACCTGAAAAGATGATTTTTCCAAATAAGGTAAAACTTACAGGTTGTAGAAATAAGGACTTAATGATTAGCTCCCACTTATAAGTGAGAGCATGCGGTATTTGGTTTTCTATCTCTGTGTTAGTTTCCTTAGGATCCTGGCCTCCAAATGCATCCATGTTTCTGAAAAGGACATGATTTTGTTCCTTTTTATAGCTTCATAGTATTCCATGGTGTATATGGGCCACATTTTCTTAAAAAGAGATTTATGCAGCACTGTTCACAATAGCAAAGACTTGGAACCAACCCAAATGTCCATCAATGATAGACTGGATTAAGAAAATGTGGCACATATACACCATGGAATACTATGCAGCCATAAAAAAGGATGAGTTCATGTCCTTTGTAGGGACATGGATGAAGCTGGAAACCATCGTTCTCAGCAAACTATTGCAAGGACATAAAACCAAACACCGCATGTTCTCACTCATAGGTGGGAATTGAACAATGAGAACACTTGCACACGGCAGGGGGAACATCACACACTGGGGCCTGTCAGGGGGTGGGGGGAGGGGGGAAGGATAGCATTAGGAGATATACCTATGTAAATGATGAGTTAATGGGTGCAGCACACCAACATTGCACATGTATACATATGTAACAAATCTGCACGTTGTGCACATGTACCCTAGAACTTAAAGTATAATAAAAAAAGATTTATTATGGGATCATGGCTTACATGATTATGAAGGCAAAGAAGCTGCCATCTGGAAACTGGAAGACTCAGGAAAACTGGTGATTTAATTCTGTCCAAGTCAGAAGGCCTGAGAACCAGGACAGCTGATGGTGTACATTCCAGTCCCAGGGCAGGAGAAGATAAGATGAGATGTCCCAGCACATGCAAAGAGGCAGAAAGAAAGGGGGCAAATCCACCCTTCCTCCTTTTGTTCTACTCAAGCCCTCACCAGGTTGGATGATACCCATCTCCATGGGGCCATCTATGTTACTGAATACACTGACTCAAACGCTAATGTCATCTGGAAACACTCAGAAACACACCCAGAAACAATGTTTAATCTGAGCACCCTGTGGCCCAGTCAAGTTGGCACATAAAGTTAACCCTCACAGTGTAATCCCAGGACTTTGGATGGCCTAGCGCGGCCGATTGCTTGAGACTGGGAGTTCCAGACTGGCCTGGGTAACATGGTGAAACCTGGTCTTTTTTTTTTTTGAGACGGAGTTTCACTATCGTTGCCCAGGCTGGAGTGCGATGGCATGATCTTGGCTCATCGGAACCTCCGCCTCTTGGGTTTAAGTAATCTTCCTGCCTCAGCCTCCCAAGTGGCTGGGATTGCAGGCACGAGCCACCATGCTTGGCTAATTTTTTTTTAATACTTAAAGTTTTAGGGTACATGTGCACAACATGCATGTTTGTTACATATGTACATGTGCCATGTTGGTGTGATGCACCCATTAACTCATCATTTAACATTAGGTATATCTTCTAAAGCTATCCCTCCCCCCTCCCCCATCCCACAATAGGCCCCGGTGTGTGATGTTCCCCTTCCTGTGTCCATGTGTTCTCATTGTTCAATTCTCACCTATGAGTGAGAACATGTGGTGTTTGGTTTTATGTCCTTGCGATAGTTTGCTGAGAATGATGGTTTCCAGCTTCATCCATGTCCCCACAAAGGACAAGAACTCATGCTTTTTTATGGCTGCATAGTATTCCATGGTGTATATGTGCCACATTTTCTTAATCCAGTCTATCATTGATGGATATTTGGGTTGGTTCCAAGTCTTTGCTATTGTGAATAGTGCCACAATAAACATACATGTGCATGTGTCTTTATAGCAGCATGATTTATAATCCTTTGGGTATATACCCAGTAATGGGATGGCTGGGTCAAATGGTATTTCTAGTTCTAGATCCCTGAGGAATCGCCACACTGACTTCCACAATGGTTGAACTAGTTTACAGTCCCACCAACAGTGTAAAAGTGTTCCTATTTCTCCACATCCTCTCCAGCACCTGTTGGTTCCTGACTTTTTAATGATCGCCATTCTAACTGGTGTGAGATGGTATCTCATTATGGTTTTGATTTGCATTTCTCTGATAGCCAGTGATGATAAGCATTTTTTCACGTGTTTTTCAGCTGCATAAATGTCTTCTGAGAGTGTCTGTTCATATCCTTCACCCACTTTTTGATGGGGTTGTTTTTTTCTTGTACATTTGTTTGAGTTCATTGTGGACTCTCGATATTAGCCCTCTGTCAGATGAGTAGGTTGCAAAAATTTTCTCCCATTCTGTAGGTTGCCTGTTCACTCTGATGGTGGTTTCTTTTGCTGTGCAGAAGCTCTTTAGTTTAATTAGATCACATTTGTCAATTTTGGCTTTTGTTGCCATTGCTTTTGGTGTTTTAGACATGAAGTCCTTGCCCATGCCTATGTCCTGGATGGTATTGCCTAGGTTTTCTTCTATGGTTTTTATGGTTTTTGGTCTAACATTTAAGTCTTTAATCCATCTTGAATTAATTTTTGTATAAGGTGTAAGGAAGGGATCCAGTTTCAGCTTTCTACATATGGTTAGCCAGTTTTCCCAGCACCATTTATTAAATAGGGAATCCTTTCCCCATTGCTTGTTTTTGTCAGGTTTGTCAAAGATCAGGTAGTTGTAGATATGTGGCATTATTTCTGAGGGCTCTGTTCTGTTCCATTGGTCTATATCTCTGTTTTGGTACCAGTACCATGCTGTTTTGGTTACTGTAGCCTTGTAGTATAGTTTGAAGTCAGGTAGCGTGATGCCTCCAGCTTTGTTCTTTTGGCTTAGGATTGACTTGGTGATGTGGGCTCTTTTTTGGTTCCATATGAACTTTTTTTTTTTTTTTCAACACAGATAAAAATCTTTATTTGGGTGGCAGAAAAAAAATATGCATTATTTCATTAAACAGTGATCCTACACAGAGAGAGATTTACCAACCATATTAATTCAGCAAAACTCAAAATACTTTTCTCCAAAATACATTTTCACCTATCCTTAGTGTCACTTCTTGTTAAAGACCAGTTTAGGTTTTACTAAATTAAAATAGTTTATATGTATACTATTATTAATTCAATTTGTATAACAAATCTTCTCTTCCCTCTTCTGAGAACTCAGCCAGAGTCACTATACAGTTATATTCTCCTTTCCACACTATCAATGAAAATTTAAGCAAAACATAGCGCTTTGAAAACCCCAATTATGTAATATGCAATTAATTCCAATGTATTTAAGAACATTAACAATTTGAATGCAGTTAATGTTAAAATATTTTTAAGATATTATCTTTACTAATTTTTACAGACTGACAAATATTAACTTAGAAAATATAGCATGATTAATATGAACAATAATTTTTTACTTAACATTTCATAACAATAAGGCTTATATTAAATTAATATTTACTTCAAAGTATTTGGCCCAAATTGAGTCAACATAATACATTAAAAGTCACGAATGTCTTGTTTCTTATTCGCTGTCTATGACGGTAATATCTCTAATTCAGACTCTGAAATTAGTCCACACTAAATTAAAAACAGGAATTAGAAAATCAGTTCTAAATTCACTTCTGCCTCTTAAACTATGAGATCTTGACCAAGTCATAGAACATAAAATCCAAGTTTCCTCATCTGTAAAATGGAAGGACACTATCGTATCTGCTCTGGTTATTCCACAAGGGTGATATAAAGAAGAAATCAAATAACCTATGTGAAAAGTCCCTCTGCCCATTTAAGAATACAAGTCATACAGAAGACATGATTACAGCTTTCTGGAAAACCAACTTCCTTTTCTAATAGACAATTAAGACATATTGGGCATCTGTCAGCCTCACTGTACAACAGACCAGTGGGGATAGTATTATCTCCGTTTTCTTCACCTTCCATGTCTTCATACTTCTTATCTCCCATATTTAGGGTACATACAGTTTTCTTCTTCATTTCTTTTTGGAAAAGGGTTTCCTCAGGCCGAGGTCGAGGCGCTCGGTCCCGCCGCGGCCCCACAGCAGGTTCCCAGGTGCCAGTCACTCCGCCGCCAAGTTCCCCAACATGGACTCCTTCGTCCGCTTTGTGGTGTTACAGGGTCTCTGGGACACTGACTCCGCTGGCTCGGTCCGGAGGCGGCGGCGAAGCAGGGAGCGACCTAGGTTGCGCTGCTCCGCGCGGCTTGCGCCACCGCTACTCCCCCTTCCCCCGCCTTGTCTAGCCTCCTCCCTCCCTTCCCCTCCCCTCCCCTCCCCGCGCGTCTCCCTCCTCCTCCCTTCCCTCGCTCGCTCCCATATGAACTTTAAAGTAGTTTTTTCCAATTCTGTGAAGAAAGTCATTGGTAGTTTGATGGCGATGGCATTGAATCTATAAATTACCTTGGGCAGTATGGCCATTTTCATGATATTGATTCTTCCTATCCATGAGCATGGAATGTTCTTCCATTTGTTTGTATCCTCTTTTATTTCATTGAGCAGTGGTTTGTAGTTCTCCTTGAAGAGGTCCTTCACATCCCTTGTAAGTTGGATTCCTAGGTATTTTATTCTTTTTGAAGCAATTGTGAATGAGAGTTCCCCCATGATTTGGCTCTCTGTTTGTCTGTTATTGGTGTACAAGAATGCTTGTTATTTTTGTACATTGATTTTGTATCCTGAGACTTTGCTGAAGTTGCTTATCAGCTTAAGGAGATTTTGGGCTGAGATGATGGGGTTTTCTAGATATACAATCATGTCATCTGCAACAGGGACAATTTGACTTCCTCCTTTCCTAATTGAATGCCCTTTATTTCTTTCTCCTGCCTGATTGCCCTGGCCAGAACTTCCAACACTACATTGAATAGGAGTGGTGAGAGAGGGCATCCCTGTCTTGTGCCAGTTTTCAAAGGGAATGCTTCCAGTTTTTGTCCATTCAGTATGATATTGGCTGTGGGTTTGTCATAGATTGCTCTTATTATTTTGAGATATGTCCCATCGATACCTAATTTATTGAGACTTTTTAGCATGAAGGGTTGTTGAATTTTTCAAAGGCCATTTCTGCATCTATTGAGATAATCATGTGGTTTTTGTCTTTGGTTCTGTTTATATGCTGGATTACATTTATTGATTTTCATATGTTGAACCAGCCTTACACCCCAGGGATGAAGCCCACTTGATCATGGTAGATAAGTTTTTTGATGTGCTGCTGGATTTGGTTTGCCAGTATTTTACTGAGGATTTTTGCATCAATCTTCATCAAGGATATTGGTCTAAAATTCCCTTTTTTTGTTGTGTCTCTGCCAGGCTTTGGTATCAGGATGATGCTGGCCTCAACCTACTCATCTGACAAAGGGCTAATATCGAGAAGCTATAATGAACTCAAACAAATGTACAAGAAAAAAACAAACAACCCTATCAAAAAGTGGGCAAAGGATATGAACAGACACTTCTCAAAAGAAGACATTTATGCAGCCAAAAAACACATGAAAAAATGCTCATCATCACTGGCCATCAGAGAAATGCAAATCAAAACCATAATGAGATACCATCTCACACCAGTTAGAATGGTGATCATTAACAAGTCAGGAAACAACAGGTGCTGGAGAGGATGTGGAGAAATAGGAACACTTTTACACTG
>NW_026652284.1:51075-152241 GCF_009828535.3 Hylobates moloch
GGTTGCGCTGCTCCGCGCGGCTTGCGCCACCGCTACTCCCCCTTCCCCCGCCTTGTCTAGCCTCCTCCCTCCCTTCCCCTCCCCTCCCCTCCCCGCGCGTCTCCCTCCTCCTCCCTTCCCTCGCTCGCTCCCATATGAACTTTAAAGTAGTTTTTTCCAATTCTGTGAAGAAAGTCATTGGTAGTTTGATGGCGATGGCATTGAATCTATAAATTACCTTGGGCAGTATGGCCATTTTCATGATATTGATTCTTCCTATCCATGAGCATGGAATGTTCTTCCATTTGTTTGTATCCTCTTTTATTTCATTGAGCAGTGGTTTGTAGTTCTCCTTGAAGAGGTCCTTCACATCCCTTGTAAGTTGGATTCCTAGGTATTTTATTCTTTTTGAAGCAATTGTGAATGAGAGTTCCCCCATGATTTGGCTCTCTGTTTGTCTGTTATTGGTGTACAAGAATGCTTGTTATTTTTGTACATTGATTTTGTATCCTGAGACTTTGCTGAAGTTGCTTATCAGCTTAAGGAGATTTTGGGCTGAGATGATGGGGTTTTCTAGATATACAATCATGTCATCTGCAACAGGGACAATTTGACTTCCTCCTTTCCTAATTGAATGCCCTTTATTTCTTTCTCCTGCCTGATTGCCCTGGCCAGAACTTCCAACACTACATTGAATAGGAGTGGTGAGAGAGGGCATCCCTGTCTTGTGCCAGTTTTCAAAGGGAATGCTTCCAGTTTTTGTCCATTCAGTATGATATTGGCTGTGGGTTTGTCATAGATCACTCTTATTATTTTGAGATATGTCCCATCGATACCTAATTTATTGAGACTTTTTAGCATGAAGGGTTGTTGAATTTTTCAAAGGCCATTTCTGCATCTATTGAGATAATCATGTGGTTTTTGTCTTTGGTTCTGTTTATATGCTGGATTACATTTATTGATTTTCATATGTTGAACCAGCCTTACACCCCAGGGATGAAGCCCACTTGATCATGGTAGATAAGTTTTTTGATGTGCTGCTGGATTTGGTTTGCCAGTATTTTACTGAGGATTTTTGCATCAATCTTCATCAAGGATATTGGTCTAAAATTCCCTTTTTTTGTTGTGTCTCTGCCAGGCTTTGGTATCAGGATGATGCTGGCCTCAACCTACTCATCTGACAAAGGGCTAATATCGAGAAGCTATAATGAACTCAAACAAATGTACAAGAAAAAAACAAACAACCCTATCAAAAAGTGGGCAAAGGATATGAACAGACACTTCTCAAAAGAAGACATTTATGCAGCCAAAAAACACATGAAAAAATGCTCATCATCACTGGCCATCAGAGAAATGCAAATCAAAACCATAATGAGATACCATCTCACACCAGTTAGAATGGTGATCATTAACAAGTCAGGAAACAACAGGTGCTGGAGAGGATGTGGAGAAATAGGAACACTTTTACACTGTTGATGGGACTGTAAACGAATTCAACCATTGTGGAAGTCGGTGTGGCGATTCCTCAGGGATCTAGAACTAGAAATACCATTTGACCCAGCCATCCCATTACTGGGTATATACCCAAAGGATTATAAATCATGCTGCTACAAAGACACATGCACATGTATGTTTATTGCAGCACTATTCACAATAGCAGACTTGGAACCAACCCAAATATCCATCAATGATAGACTGGATTAAGAAAATGTGGCACATATACACCATGGAATACTATGCAGCCATAAAAAAGGATGAGTTCTTGTCCTTTGTGGGGACATGGATGAAGCTGGAAACCATCACTCTCAGCAAACTATCGCAAGGACATAAAACCAAACACCGCATGTTCTCACTCATAGATGGGAATTGAACAATGAGAACACATGGACACAGGAAGGGGAACATCACACACCAGAGCCTGTTGTGGGGTGGGGGGAGGAGGGAGGGATGGCATTAAGAGATATACCTAATGTTAAATGACGAGTTAATGGGTGCAGCACACCAGCATGGCACACGTATACATATGTAACAAACCTGCACGTTGTGCACATGTACCCTAAAACTTAAAGTATAATTTTTTTAAAAAAGCATATAACCATAAAAAACATTTTTTAAAACAAGAGAGAAAATCTTTGGGCTCTAGACAGAGTTCTTATACTTGATATCAAAAATACAAACCACTAAATGAAAAATTGATAAAGTGAACCCATTAAAATTCAAAACTTTGGTTCTGTAAAATATCCTGTTAAGATAAAATGACAAGCTACACACAGAGAGAAAAAAATTGCAAACTGTATTTCTGACAGTGGACTCATGTCTAAAATATATAAAGAACTCTCGAAATTCCATTTTTGGCCAGTAGAAGCTACTTCACATTGGCTTCTGCATTCTTTTTAGCATGACCTTAGAAGTCTCTGATAACTTCCTCGCTTTCAGGAAAGACATGTCCCAGCCTCAAATTGTTCATTTCTGGCCTAAATGCAAAGCTGTGCCAGAGACTTGGAACCTATTTATACAACAGACCATGATTTGAGTAGAAGATGGTACTTAGAAATTAAAACTTGAATACTAGCTTTTTAGTGTTATAAACTGAATTCTGTTCCCCCCAAAATTCGTATGTTGAAGCCCTAATCCTCAATGTGACTATATTTGAAGATAGGTATGTATTTGGAGATAGGGCTGTATTTGGAGATTTAAGGGGGTAATTAAGGCTAAATGAGGTCACATGGAGGGCGTCTAATCCAGAAGACAGCCCTCTATGTAAGCCAAGAAGAAAGACCTCACCAGAAACCAAACCTGCCGGGACCTTGATCTTGGATCTGTAGCCGATGAACTGTGAGAAAATAAATTTATGTTGTTTAAGTTGCCTGATCTGTGGTACTCTCTTATGACAGCCCAAACAAACTAATACACATAGATAAAACTATGAAACACATAATTTCCTTAAAAAGATAGAAAAATAAATAAGTTTATCCTAACAATTTTGAGTCAAATTAAAGAAGAGAGAATTTTACTTAATTATATTTTTATAACTGTACATTTAATTTTACACTGATAATATTGGTTATTATTGAATTAGCATAATTACTAATTTTTTCACCATATATATAGAGACCATATACATATAGATATATATACAAACACACCATAGAGACATATATATACCATAGAGGCCACATATATATATACACACACACATACACACACACACACCATATATAGAGAGAGCATATATATACACGCACACCATAGAGAGCATATATATGTATATACACACGAAATATATAATTTTCTTAAAAAGACAGAAAAATAAATGAGTTTATCGTAACACTTTTGAGTCAAATTAAAGATGAGAGAATTTTATTTAATTATATTTTCATAATTGTACATTTACTTTTACACTGATAATATTGGTTATTATTGGAATTAGCATAATTATTAGTTTTCTCACGATATATAGAGAGACCATATACAGATATAGATATAGATATAGATACAAACACACCATAGAGACATATATATACCATAGAGGCCACATATATATATACACACAAACATACATACACACACACCATATATAGAGAGAGCATATATATACACACACACCATAGAGAGCATATATATATATACACACACACACACACACCATATATATATATAATATATATGTTTCAAATGGCAATACATATATTAACACTGACAACAAGAACTGAATGCAGTTTAAGGTTTCTTAATGGGATTTTAGTATATATATATATATACACACACACACACCATATATAGAGACCATATATATATACACACACACGATATATATTATATATATATACACACACACAGACACGCACATACCATATATATATATATATATATAGTTTCAAATGGCAATACATATATAAACACTGACAACAAGAACTGAATGCAGTTTAAGGTTTCTTAATGGGATTTTAGTCACTAAAATATATTATGATAGAAATATTCTGCCATAATACTGCAATTTAAAAGCACTCATTTTAAATATCTCTTTTCTGGGGAATCATACCACAAACTTGACACACAGATTGCTTTCAATTTTTAAAGACCACTTTATTTTTATCATTTTTATTTTTAACATTATATAAAACATTTGCATGGTTCTTAAGTCTAGACCATAAAGCAGGTACATTCAGAGAAGCATAGCTCATTCCTGCCCCTGCACCTTCCTTATTCTGTTTCTAATCCTGTAAACTATCACTCTTTTTAATTTATTTAACTTTCCATTCTGTCTTTTGTAAAATATTAGTAAAGGCACATATCTTCTCTGTTTTCACCCCCTTTCTTAGACAAAAGGTATTAATAGTATGCTATGAATAACTGTTCTACATCTGACTCTTATCAGGATAATAATGTCTTTTAGATGACTCCATGGCTGTGTACAGACATCTTCCTTGTGCCTTTCCACAACTGTGTAGCCCTCCATTCTGGGGATTGTGATGGTTGGCAGAATGCTAACGATCCCCCTGCCCCCAAAGCCCCACGATCCTGGCTATTCAAACACCAATCTAGATACTTCAGCTGGTCCCCAACTTACAATAATTCAACTTGCAATTTCATGACATTTTAGTTTGTGATGGTACAAAAACAATATTCAGTAGAAACCATATATGGAATACTCGTAAAACCATTCTGGTTTTCACTTTCACGGTGGTATTCAATAAATTACATGAGATATTCCACACTTTATTATAAAAACAGGGTTTTTGGGCAAGGTGCAGTGGCTCACACCTGTAATCCCAGCACTTTGGGAGGCCAAGGCAGGTGGATCACTTGAGGTCAGGAGTTTGAGACCAGCCTGGCCAACATGGTGAAACCCCATCTCTACTAAAAATACAAAAAGTAGTCAGGCATGGCAGCACACACCTGTAATCCCAGCTACTCAGGAGGCTGAGGCAGGAGAATCACTTGAATCTGGGAGGCAGAGGCTGCAATGAGCCAAGATCACGCCACTGCACTCCAGCCTACACGACAAAGTGAGATTCCATCTCAAAAAAAAAAAAAGTAGGCTTTGCATTAGATGATTTTGTCCAACTGTAGGCTAATGTAAGTGCTCTGAGCACATATAAGGTACGTTGGGCTAAGCTATGATGTTCAGTAGATTAGAGGTATTAAATGCATTTTTGACATGATATTTTCAACTTATGATGGGCTTACTGAAATGCAACTCCACTGTAAATCAAGGAGCATCTGTATTGGGAAGTGAGTTTGAAGACATAATTAAAGTCCCAATTCCATTAATCTTAAGATACGTAGATTATCTGAGTGAGCCTAAGCTAATCAAGTGAGACATTTAAAACTCATTTTCTCTGACTGATGGCACAGGAGGGAAGTCAAAGATGTTTGAAGCATGAGGGGGATGAGTCCCTGCTTCTCAGGACATGAGAAGCAATCTTGCTGGCCACCAAGAGAAAGTAAACAGGTATGCAATAAATTGTCAATGAAGGACAGATTCCTGAAGCTGAGAGTGAACCCCAGCCAAATACCAGCAAGAAAGTGAGGATGTCAAAGACTGCAAGAAAATGAATTCTGTAAAGAATCAGCAAGCTTGGAAGAGAACCGCAAACCTCAACTGAGAATCTCAGCACCAGCCAACACCTTGACATCAATTATGTGAGTTGGGAGCAGAGGATTCAGTTATACCAGGCCCAGACTTCTGACCCATGGAAACTGTCAGATTAATAAACAAGCACTGCCTTAAATCATGGAGTCCGTGGTAATTTTCAACTTCCAAAATACAAAGACAAGGTAACAACATTCATCTGCTTTAGCCATCTTTCTCTTTGCTTCTGCCCTTGTGGTTTCATGTCTTTTAATTCTTTTATTCTCATTTGAGTACAGTATCAGAAAAGAGCATGTTCAACCAGAAGATGACCGCTATGACTTCCTCAATTGGAAATCCTCCTCCATCTGTTCTTTACTCCTCCTAAAATTCTTAGCACTTGGCATGTGAGGTCTCCTGGACCTCCACTCAATATTTCTTATTGTTTCCTCTGAAGTTTCCATGTCTTTGTCATCAGCTCTGAATGGTTCAATGTGCCGTTTCATACTGCCTTTCAAAGCATCAATGCTATCCCTAGCAGAGGCCATTCCCTTCGGTTCTAGACTTTCAGAAACAAACAAGCAAACAAAAAAGCCACTGCCTTCTCCATAGAGTTTTCAATATTTGTTAAATTTCTTTTCTGTCTCTTCCATTTGTTCTGTATCCAAAAGAAATGCCTGATCTGGCCGCGTGTGGCGGCTCATGCCTGTAATCCCATCACTTTGGGAGGTCAAGGCAGGCGGATCATCAAGGTCAGGAGTTTGAGACCAGCCTGGCCAACATGGTGAAACCCTGTCTCTACTAAAAATACAAAAATTAGCTGGGCGTGGTGGCACGCACCTGTAGTCCCAGCTACTCAGGAGGCTGAAGCAGAAGAATCACTCAAACCCGGGAGGCAGAGGTTGCAGTGAGCCAACATCAGGCCACTGTACTCCAGCCTGGGTCACACAGTGAGACTCGGTCTCAAAAAAAAAAAAAAATGCCTGGTCTTCTTGTTCTTTCTCTTTCAAGTACTATGTTTCCCTAACTGGGCTGGGACAAATCTTTGCCTACTGACTTCTTAACCTACTCAGCACCCAATCAGGACAGGTGTGGCAAAGAAGAAGGTAGTAAGAGGGAGCTGTTCTTTTCAAGGGCAGTAAGGTGATGTGGTTTTTCTCGAACCTTACAGACAGGGACAGATCGGCCCACCATTTCAGTTCTGCTCAAGATCTCCTGGGAATAAGACTGCAAGCCCAAACCACCACATGTAGAAAGCATCTGCATTTTAGACCCTACAGAAGGTCCAAGTTCTACTATTCATGCTCAGCTTAGGAACCCAAGGACAGGGGCACCATCTCTGCCACACATTGCAGGAAAAATGGAGCCTACCTTACCTCCCCAGCAAGGCTAAGGTCATGTGCCAGACCCTCTCTCTACACTCACCCTGCTTGTTGTGTTTCTCCAGAGAGTGAGAAGAGTGGAGGCCAGTGTCAGGGGCATGCCTTCAAACCACCACGTTCCCACCACTGCTCCAACTTCTAAACATTTATTCAGAGACAAGTCACAGCAATTTCTAGGGAGGAGGGACCACATATGTCATACCCAACCTCTGAAGGTGTAAGTGGTTTAGTTGCTTCCAGTTAAAGAGTTTCTGAAGTTGAGTTTACAGGTATTTTAGACAGCGTCATCAGGGTGGCTCTCAGAAGAAGTAACCCTTGGACAGAGACTGGAATGATCTGAGGAAGCCGGCCATGCAAGCATCTGAAAGAAGAGATCATAGGCACAGGAACCAGCAACCAAGAAAAGCCCTGAGGTGAGCGCAACACGCTTAGTGCATTCAAAAAGCAACAGGCAAGCCATGGGGCTGGAATGGAGTGTGCCCAAAGAAGACAAGGGCTAACACAAGGACAAGAACTAGACAAGGCAGGACAGGCAGGACATGGTGAGGGGCAGGAGTATTATTTCAGAGTGACTGCATGTTACTGGAGGAGTCCGAGCAGGGAAGAAACAAAAGCTGATTCGCGGTGTGTAGGTACTCTAAGCTGCTATATAGAAACCAGACTGTGAGTACGAGAAATGATGTAGGAGCATCCATTGAAAAAGTTTTTTACTTGTTCTTTCTCTTTTATTGTTTTATTTTCTCCTTTTTTTTCTCTTTTCTTGCCCTAACTCTACATGGTAGAACTGTTGAGAAACCGTATTAGTTGTTCTAGTGAAAAATGACAGTAAACACAAAGACAGATCAGAGGTAGCGAAGCCAATGGTGAGGCCATTAAAAATAAACAGACGAGTGACTTCCACTTCTGGCCACAATAAACTAACAGACACAGGATTCACCCTCCCATCTAAAACAACCAAAAAATAGACAAAATACATGAAACATCAAACTTCAAGACATTGGACAAGGAAAAATAGTGATCCCTAGAAGATGAGAAACAAGGAGGTTTGTTAGGAAATTCCACACCTCTCAATTGGAAGTGATTGATCTACAATGTAATGACATCCTGGAACACAGAAATCAAGAGAAGAATCTAATAGAATTCTACAAATGCCTTCCCAGTGACAAATATGCTCAATTAAAATCATATAATCATGAGCTGATATTGTTATTTGGCAGTATCTATCCGTGTGAAGACATTTTCAAAGACAAAACACATTAAATCACATTAAAAATCAGCACTAAGAGAACATTTGCCATTGATGTAATGATAAGGACACTAACTTTGATCCCCAATTAAGCAAAATGTTATCTCCCCCTTCCCCTGAAAAAATTTTCTTCTCATTAACAGACCTGTATTACAAAAGAAAAATTTCATTCAATTATTATTGGTATATTTTTATGTCAATAAAAAACATGGTCTGGGCATGGTGGCTCATGCCTATAATCCTAGCACTTTGGGAAGCTCAGGCAAGAGAATCACTCAAGCCTAGGAGTTCAAGACCAGCATGGACAACACAGTGAGACCCTGTCTCCATCAAAATATTTTAAAAATTATCTGGGCATGATGGTATGCACCTGTAGTGCCAGCTACTCTGGGAGCTGAGGCGAGAGGATCGCCTGAGCCTGGTGTGGGGCCCAAGGCTCCAGTGGGCCGTGATTACACCATTGCACTCCAGCCTGGGCAACAGAGTAAGACCCGGTCTCCAAAAATACACATGGAAATTTGTTTCCTTGTTTGTTATATAGGAAGGTATATAATAGGCCCAATTTTGCCACTTGACCTACAAAGCCTACTGTCTCACTGTTGCCAGGAAAAAAAAAATTGTCAACCCCTAATCTAGATCAATCTCAGCAATACCAGGCTCTGCTCAGTACTCTAGAACAAGTAAAAATCTGGATCTAGAAACAGGCATTAAACCAAATTGCCAGGGCTTCTCTAGGCTTCCATACAGCATGGATCAGATTGTTCAGAAGATGTTAATCAGAAAGCATCAGAACATGAAGAAAACTTGAGGAGCACCTAGAACAGCTCCTCCTTTTAGAGGAGTTACAAGCCAGGAGAAAGACCTGCCCTTCCTAGGACCAGTCCATAAACTCTTGCCCCCTGCCCTGCTCCTCCTTCTGAGCCTTCAGCTACTTATTCCAGAATCTTACAATAAGCAAAATTACAACCAAACCACTAGTCCAATATTGACTCCCAAAGGTAGAAACCAGAACCATCTCAACACCCTGCTTTGGATTGTTCTCAGATCTAGGGCTGTGTTAGCTCATTCTCACACTGCTATGAAGAAATATCTGAGACTGGGTAATTTATAAAGGAAAGAGGTTTAATTGGTTCACATTGCTGGGGAGGCCTCAGGAAACTTACAATGATGGCAGAAGGTAAAGGAAAAACAAGCACCTTCTTCACAGCCGGCAGGATGGAGTGAGTGCCAGCAGGGGAAATGCCAGATGCTTATAAAACCATCAGATGTGGTGAGACTCACTCATTATCACAAGAACAGAATGCGGAAAACCACTCCCATGATGCAATGACCCCCATTTGGTCCCACCCTTGACACATGGGGATTATGGGGATTATAATTCAAAGTGAGATTCAAGTGGGGACAAACAGCCAAACCATATCAAGGACACAACAGGCAATTCTCACCCTGCTACAGTTTCAGAGGTCTTCTCGGGGTCCTCAGTACTTCCAAGCTGAGATTACAAATGAAATATTAAGCCCCTGGAAAAACTCTTAAAAAATATATACCAGATACACAGAAGCCAAAGAATACCCTACAATTACTAATACAAAAGGCACTAAATTGAAGTCACTGAAGAAAACATCAGAGAAAATCTTACCTTGCTTGGCAACTGAACAGCAACATTTCACGGTTATAAATCAAAATACATAGAAGAACCAGGAAGGCTTTGAAAGAGTAAAGGCAGACCCAGAGCACGCCAAACGCAGTCAAGAGATCTTTATTAGCAGAGTCAGGTCAGGTCGCGCAGAGAGAGAGAGTGCTGTTGAGATGGGATATTTATATCCCTTAGGGCTACGTGGGTATCGATGATTGGGTCTGGGGGGCGGGAGCGGGGGGAGCGGGAGGTGTTATTTTCTTATTGGGTCTTTCTTGGCGGGTTTAACATTGCATCAGGTGTGGAGAGGGAGGAAGAACACAGAACTGTCGCCATCTTGTGGTACCTTACGTATCTGCACCACTCAACAGGCTTTTGCTCTAACGTATGTTGAGAGGCTGTCAAGTAAATGGATAATCGTGGAGACAAAATCTTGTGGAAGACATTTAAAACAACAACAACAGACAGTAGAAAATCCATCTCCCCAGATGCATTCCTGATTCTAATTTATACTCTGTGGTCTAAGGACCACAATCACAAGTCTGTTTCCCATATCAACACCACCCCCAACATATACACACATAATTCCAAAGCCATTCAAATTTCCAGCAATCATAAACTGAAAAACTCTTCCAGATTATAAGAGATTAAAAAGACATGATAACTGACTTCAATTCAAGATCTGGAAGTTCTGTTCCCCATAAAGAACACTATTGGGACAACTGGCAAAATCTGAATAAGGTCTGTAGATTAGCTAACAACACTGAATCAATGTTAATTTCTTGATTTTGACATTCACAGCTTATTTCAAGGAAACATTCAGTGAAGTAATTAGATTTAGAAGAGCATCATGTCCACAAACTTCTCAAATGGGTCAGAAAACACACACACACTCACACACATGCACACACAAAGTGAAAGAGATAAACACAGAGAGACAGATAAATCATAAAGTAAACATAGTAAAATGTTAACATTTGGTGAATGTGGGCAAAGGATCTATTGCAATCATTTACACTGCATGTCCAAAATTACACTCAGTGCCTACTCTAAACATGATACTCCTACTCTGAGGATCAATCTACTAGCCAAACTCAGAAGTCTGGGTACCATCCTTGACCCTTCTTTCCTTTGTCCCATGCCCAATTAACCCCAAGCTCTGTGAAAATGACACCCCCACTATGGCTGTCTTATTTCTATGCACCATTATATCTTTCCTGAATTACTACAACAGGCTTTATCTAATTTTCCTTTATGCTCTCTATTCTACAAATTTTAGCCACAGTGGATCCTCTATAAGAGCAAATATAACTCACCTATAAAATATTATCAATAGTTACACTACAATTAAAAAGAAGCTAAAACTCATGGCATATGAGGTTCTTCATGGTCTGGCTTTTCGTTATTTTTCTGAAATCGTGTATCATACCATCAACTCCACTGAATACCCTCAACAGTCACCATGAGGAAATAAAAAAAGGAAATTGAGAATATTGAAAAAAGGAAAGCGGCAAAGGGAATCCCAGGATGATTCCAAGGTGACAGCCTTCACCAGACAGAGGGCAGCCTATCTGTATGGAAGCTGGTCAGAGGCCCCAGAGAGAACTCAGAAGAAAAAACTGACAGACTATCTCAAGCACCTGAACGTAATTTGAAACACAAAGTGATGTAAACAAAGAAAGGTCCACTAGATATTGATCCACACAAAATTAACAGACTGAGTACATATGCATGTTGGAGCCTGTCTCATGTCCTACTTCAAAATAAACACCAAAAAAATCTAAGATTTAAGATCTAGAATAGGCCACGGCAGGTAGGAATACAAACATATATACATACATATATACATATTTCAATCTCAGACTGGGAAAAATGTTCTTAAATAATTTATTAGAAAGAACAAAATAAGCATGAGAAATGTAAATACAAAAAACATTAAATGCCACATAGAAATAAAACACTATAAAGAAAAACACATAAACTACAGAATGTATTTGCAACACATTTTTTGAATAAAACGGTGATTTTCTTGGTATGTAAATATCGGTAACTAAGAAAAGAACTAAAGAACTAAGAAAGAGTCCTAGAAACAACTGAAACCTCTGATCTCTTCCATATGGAATATCACATTAACCAAGGATAATTTAAAGTATTTCAAAAAATACAGAACATAGGAGGCAAGTTTCATATAAAGCTATCCATACAAACCTATTTCATATATAAAGACAACAAAAAATGAAAATCAAAAACATTTCAGCTGATAAAAACTCTTTTTTTGGAGACAGTCTCACTCTGTGCCCAGGCTAGAGTGCAATGGTGCAATCTTGCCTTACTGCAACCTCCGCTTCCTGGGTTCGAGCAACTCTCCTGCTTCAGCCTCTCCAGTAACTGGGACTACAAGCTCGTGCCACCATGCCTGGCTAATTTTTTGTACTTTTAGTAGAGATGGATTTTCACCGTGTTAGCCAGGAGGGTCTCGATCTCCTGACCTCGTGATCTGCCTGCCTTGGTCTCCCAAAGTGCTGGGATTACAGGTGTGAGCCACTGTGCCGGGTTGAAACTCTCTGGTTTTACCTGCTATGGTCTGAATGTTTTTGCTTGCCCCCAATCATATGTTAAATTTAATCTCCAATGTAATAATGTTAAGAGGTGGAGCCTTTGGGAGGTAATTAGGTCATAAGGATTATACCCTCATGAATGAGGTCAGTACCTTTATAAAAGAGGCCTGAGTGAGTTTATTTACCCCTTCCAACACGTAAGGACACAAAGAAGACACTATCTATGACAAATGGGCCCACACTAGACACCAAATCTTCTAGTGCCTTGATCTTGGACTTCCCAGCCTCCAGAATGGTGAGCAATAAATTTCCATTATTTATAAATTACCTAGTCTAAGGTACCTTGTTATAGCAGCCCAAACATACTAAGATACTACTCAACCAAAACAAAAAACAAAAGAGGGCAAAATTAAGGGAGAGGTAAGCTGTACTGTAACAGCTCAATTTGAAGGGACTATCATTAAGTAAGCATTTATAGACATCAAAAAGGTCCAAGTCACTTAGTTATACAAGACAAGGAGGTATAGACAATATACCTTAGGAACACAGATGCAAAAACTCCTCAACAAAATATAAGCACATTGATCCAGAATATATTAAAGGAATAAAACATTATGACCAAGTGAGGTTTACCCCAGGAATCCAAGGCTGATTCAACATTTGAAAAGCAGTGTAATTCATCATAATTAACTGATGAAACAAGAAAAATCACATAACCATATCAATTACTAATAAAAAAGCATTTTACAAAATTCAACATACATTCATGATAAAAACTCTCAACAACCTAGGAATAAAAGAGATGTCCTCAATCTGAAAAAAGGCAAGCAGAAAAAAACCTACAGCTAGCATCATACTTAATGATGAAAGACTAGGTGTTTCCCCAGAAACTGGGAAGAAAGCAGGGATGTCCACTCTTATCACCCATGATTCAATATTTTACTGAAAGCTGTGGCCAGTATAAGAAGAAAAATAAATAAATGACATTTAGATTTGAATGAGAGAAATATTTGCAGATGACAGGATGATCTATGTAGAAAATCCCAAGGAATTTACAAAAAAAAAGTTTCTATAACTTATAAGTGAGTTTAGCAAGATCTGGTATATTTCAATATACCAATAATGAACAAATGGAAAATAAATCCTTTTTAAAGTACTACTTTTCAATAGCTCCAACCATAACAACAACAAAGAAGTATTGCTTTCACCCTAACAAAACATCTACAGAATCTGTACATCAAAAACTCTAAAATAGTGATGAAAGAAAACTTTTTAAACATATAATGAAGAGACATTCCATGTTCATGTAGTAAGACTCAAGTTAGTCATCAATTCTCCCAAAATTGACCTATAGACTCAATGCAACTTCAATCAAAATCCCAACAGGATATTTTGTAGATATAAACTAAGTTTCAAGTTTCTATGGAAAGGTAAAAACAAAAACTAGAAAGTGCAAAACAATTTTAGGGGTATATGCAAGAATCATACAATAATTTTAAGATGTACAAAAAACTACAGTGATCAAAATAATGTAGTATTGACAAAATGATAGACACATAGAATGAGGAAACAAACTAGAGTTCAGAAATATAGTCAATTAGTTTATGATAAAGGTGCAAAGGCAACATTGGAAAAAGGATAATCATATCACCAAATGATGCTGGAACAACTGAATATCCACATGCAAAAATGTTAACTTACACTCATTCCTCACTCCATATGCAAAAATTAACCCAAAATGTATTATACAACTGAATATAAGTAAACTTCATCAAAATTAAAATTTCTCCTCTGTGAAGGACACTGTAAGAAAAGACAAGCCACATACTCAGAGAAAATATTTGTACCCAGAATATATAAAGAACTCTCAAAACTCAAAATTAAGAAAAAAAATTTTTAATGGACAAAATATTTAAACAGACATTTCACCAAAAAAAGTATCTGTCAAATAAATGCAAGGATGCTCGATATTATAATCATTACAGTAGTGCAAATTAAAATCATACTGACTATAACTATGAACTTATTAGAATGACTAGCATGAAAAACGGTGAGTATGTGGAGCAACTGAAGTTTTTCATACATTGCTAATGGAAATGCAGAAATGGCACAGGAATCCTGGAAAACAGTTTGGCAGTTTCATTAAAATGTTCAATACATACCTATCATATATGCCTTAACCATCCTACTTCTAAGTATCCTAATGTAATAAAAACTTAAGTTCACAGAGAATCTTGTACACAAAAATTGACAGCAATATTTAGTTATAATACAGATGGAGTATCCCAAATCCAAAAATCTGAAATCTGTAACGCTCCCAAATCCAAAACTTTTTGAGCACTGACATGATGCAAGTGGAAAATTCCACACATAAGTACTTAACACAAATTTTGTTTCATGCACTGAAAATATTTAAAATATTGTATGAAATTACCTTGGCCTTATTTTATACAAGGTGTATATGAAACATAAATAAATTTTGTGCTTAGACTTCGGTCCCATCCCCAAGATATCTCATTATGTATATACAAATATTGCAAGATCCTAAAACACTGAAATCTGAAACACTTCTGGTCTCAAGCATCTTGGATAAGGGATATTTAACCTGTAGTCAAAAACCAAAAACAGTTCACATGTCCTTCAATGTGTATATGAATAAATAAACTGTGGTACATCCACATAATGAAACAGTACTCAGCAGTAATGAACTACTGATACATGCAGTGACATGGATGAACCTCAACTGCACTGTATTAAGTGAAAGAAACCAGCTGCAAAGATTATATGCAGTATGATCATATTTATATGACATTCTGGAAAAGATAAAGCTATAGGGGCAGAGAAGACATCAGTGATTGCCAGGGACTGGGATGGAGGGTGGTTTGCCTAAGAAAAAAGCAGCACAAGGTCATTCTTTGGGAAACTGGAATTGTTCTGTATCTTTCTACAAAAATTAGCCAGGTGCAGTGGCTCATGCCTGTAACCCCAGTTACTTGGGAGGCTGAGGCATGAGAATTGCTTGAACCAGGAGGCAGAGGTTGCAGTGAGTCTAGATCACACCACTGCACTCCAGCCTGGGCAACAGACCAAGACTCCATCTCAAAAAAGAGAGAGAGAGAGAGATGGGGTCCCACCATGTTGTCCAGGCTGGCCTTGAACTCCTAGGTTCATGCAATCCTCCAGCCACAGCCTCCCAAGTAACTGGGGCTACAGGCGCATACAACTGTGCCCAGCTTGAATTGTCTATACTACTCATATGAATCCTAAAATCTGTTGCTATAAATACAGTCTGATAACGATTAAAGTAAATTAGCATTAACTACTCTAAGTTTTTAGATATTATAATTACGGAAAATTGTAATGAGCTCATCCAATATATTTCTCCCCAGTAAACAGCAGGAAATATCCACGAACCCTCAAACTCCTCCAGCCTTGAAAATGAAATATTTGGCCGGGCACGGTGGCTCACGCCTGTAATCTCAGCACTTTGGGAGGCCAAGGCAGGCGGATCACGAGGTCAGGAGATCGAGACCATCCTGGCTAACACAGTGAAACCCCATCTCTACTAAAAATACAAAAAAAAAAAAAAATTAGCCAGGCACAGTGGCGGGTGCCTGTAGTCCCAGCTACTCGGGAGGCTGAGGCAGGAGAATGGCGTGAACCCGGGAGGCGGAGCTTGCAGTGAGCCGAGATCGTGCCACTGCATTCTGGCCTGGGAGAAAGAGCAAGACTCCGTCTCAAAAAAAAAAAAAAAGAAAAAAGAAAATGAAATATTTGGGCTGGGTGCAGTGGCTCATGCCCGTAATCCCAGCACTTTGGGAGGCTGAGGCAGGTGGATCACAAGGTCAGGAGATAGAGATCTGACTAACACGGTGAAACCCCGTCTCTACTAAAAATACAAAATTAGCTGGGAGTGGTGGTGCATGCCTATAACCCCCAGCTACTCAGGAGGCTGAGGCAGAAGAATCGCTTGAACCTGGGAGGTAGAGGTTGCAGTAAGCCGAGATCACACCATTGCACTCCAGCCTGGGCAACGAGCAAAACTCCGTCTCAAAAAAAAAAAAAAAGTTTCTTATTAAGTGTTTGGGGGAAAAAAGTGGAAAAAGGTGGCTTACTGAGTGCCAGGCACCCTGCTAAGCATGGTATATACATTAGCTCACTTAGTCCTCATATCCAGATGAGCAAATTGAAGTCTAGAGAAGTTATGGGAATTGCTCAAGATCAAAGATTGGAAAATGGCAGAGGAGGGGCTTGCTGACTCCAAAGTCCATCTTTAGCTTAAATCTTCCACTTGACTTCTAATCTTCTAATTTTTCATTTTATTCCCTTCACTGTGGTCTCACAGGTTTCGCTTGTTTCTGACAATTGATAAACTTGCCTCTTTTTTCTTTTTGAAATGGAGTTTCACTCTTGTCTAGGCTAGAGTGCAATGGCCCAGTCTCGGCTCACTGCAACCTCTGCCTCCAGGGTTCAAGCGATTCTCCTGCCTCAGCCTCCTGAGTAGCTGAGATTAGAGGTGCCTGCCACCATACCTGGCTAATTTTTGTATTTTTATTAGAGATGAGGTTTCACCATGTCAGTCAGGCTGGTCTCAAACTTCTGACCTCAAGCAATCCGCCTGCCTCGGCCTCCCAAAGTGCTGGGATTACAGGCATGAGCCACCGCGCCTGGCCAAAGTTGCCTCCTTTTAATTCAGATCCTTGGCTCTCCTCATCCACTCCCACTGGCCCCACCTCCCAACATTGGCCCTACTCCACCCCACAGGTGGTAAGAGGGATTTACACCTCTTTCCAGATCCACCTGCCAACTCCTGCTCTGCTCTCCTCCCTCAGGGACCCCTTAGCTACACAGGTCTTTCATGTGGTCTAAAATGCAAATCTGGATATTTCACCAACTTAATTAAATGCCCTCAGCTGTCCTTAGGAATGAGACTAAGGCCTTTCCTGATCTGGTCCTCGCTGCCTCTCCAGCCTCCTCACCCACTTGCTCCTTGCCCTGTGCCTAATCAACACACTCCTTCTGGGTTCTAGCTACCCTCTGGCTGAAATTCCTGTTATTCCTAGTCTGCCTACTCATCCTCCAAGGCTCATCTGAAGACATTCCTCTAAATGTTTCCGGAAACACTCTCCTTCAAGACAGAACTCACTGCTCCTCCTCCATCCTTTCCCAGACCACAAACCCGGATCACACCGCACTATAATCACTAGTCTTTCCTACTGGCCCAGAAGGTCTTTGAGAGCAAATACACTTGATTACTTAGTTTTGTCAGTGCCCTAAACAATTCAGGTTTTTAAATCAGTGTCAGCTGGATGAGTTACTTTCCCCTTTTGTGCCTATTTTAACATACTCCCTCTGGATAAAAATTCTAGATTTGCAGGGCTACAAACGTAGAGCTGGCCTTGGTCCCTCCCTGGAGGCGCTGCAATTGCTGGTGAGATGGCTGCCTCGAGGCAACTCTGCTCACAGAGGATCACAGGAAAAAGCTCTTCAGTTCGAGAGGTATTTACCTATTGATTAGGTTCCTCTGTGTGTCTGTACTATCGAGAGGAAGGTGATGTCATAACTCCGGTCCTTTTTCACTTTCTTAAATTTTTTTCCTCCCAAATGAAAAGTGGGTGAATGAATGAAAATCCACTGACCATCAATTGTATTTTACACTCTGAAACATTCCGTATTTTTGTGAGTGCAAATTAATTCAAATAGGATTTCCCTTCCTAATGGCACAATCAACTGCACTGTCTTCAAAAAGAGATGTGGACCGCTTGAAAATGAGACGCTTGTGTCACAAGGACATTGCACGTGGACACAGAGCAGCATGATGGTTTCCAAGCCACACGCATCATGCCAGGCAGACCCCACCGCTAAGGCTAGAAGGAACTCTAGTAAAGCACTGACTCCAAACAAGGAGGGGCTTTCGTCCAGCAACCCCGTCCCACCCTACAGCAGATGGGCTGGGGCCTGGATGCTCTACAACAGTAAGTAGTCTAGGATTCAGTTCTAACTGGCTTAGAAAACAATGGGTCAGGTGCTTCGGGTAATTTTTTATAATAGGCTCACCTTTTTTATAATATTTGATCCAGATTTTGACAGTTATGCTTTATTTATTTATTTAGCCCACCCAGGAAATCAAGTAACCTACATAAATGAATATTCCAGGGAGCAAAGCTTTAAGGGTTCTCTCAGAACCATTATTTTGACCATTCTTATGCAAATCTTTTAAAGATATATACATTTCTTTATTTCTGAAGTGACTACAGTGATTATAATTTAGTCAGTGCTAAGGAGTCGGCTTCATCAAAAAGAACATCAGTGATTATTCTGTGTTGTGACACTGTGATAGCCTGAGGAGCTACTGAGATGTGAAGCTCTTTTCCCATAAACAAAATGGTCCCAGATTACAATGCCTTTAATTTTTCTGACAGCTTTTCATAATTCTTCTGTCTCCTCCTTCCAATATTGCCCATCACTTCATACTAATGTTAATTACTATGACTTCATTTCCTAAACTGCTGCCTTCATTTAATTTTATAAAGAATCCTAAATCAATGGGCCTGAGGGAACTGTCACACCTCTCCTATGGAGTAGTATCTGTGAGCTCTGTGTCATTTTTCTCAGAGCTCAAAGGCCCTTCTCTCTCACTTCTGGATTTCTAGCCACATTCCAAATGGCTGATGCTGCCAGGAACATTAAATTTTACTTTTCATTCACTGAATACATACTGGCTGGCAGAGGAGGATAGTGGCCTAGAAACTTCTTTGGTAACTATAGGAGGTCGACTGAGATTAAATCTTGCTATGGACAACTCACAAAATGTGTAATTGACAGTGGTCTGCAGCCAGAATATAAAGGTCTTAAGACCAAAAGCTTCTCTGTGGCGTCAGGGGGAGGCACTTGTCTTCTTTCATCTCCTAGCAAAGCTGACCTCTCTAAAGCTCCCTATAACAAAGAAATGAGGATCCAAATTCCCTTTTGTCGATTGTCTAAACCTTTTCAGATTTCTACAGTCTAGTAAGAGTCCAAAAAGGGCATGGAATACCTTTTCTCTTCCACTAAAGCAAGTAAGAAGGTGACGCATCCATGGTTATTGTCTAGATCAAAGTCACAGCTGTTTTTTTTTTTATTATTATACTTTAAGTTCTAGGGTACATAGGCACAATGTTACATACAGGTTACAAATGTATACATGTGCCATGTTGGTGTGCTGCACCCATTAACTTATCATTTACATTAGGTATATCTCCTAATGCTTTCCCTCCTCTCTTCCCCCACCCCACAACAGGCCCCAGTGTGTGATGTTCCCCTTCCTGTGTCCAAGTGTTCTCATTGTTCAATTCCCACCTATGAGTGAGAACATGCGGTGTTTGGTTTTTTCTTCTTGCGATAGTTTGCTGAGAATGATGGTTTCCAGCTTCATCCATGTCCCCACAAAGGACATGAACTCGTCATTTTTTTTGGCTGCATAGTATTCCATGGTGTATATGTGCCACATTTTCTTAATCCAGTCTATCATTGATGGATATTTGGGTTGGTTCCAAGTCTTTGCTATTGTGAATAGTGCTGCAATAAACATACATGTGCATGTGTCTTTATAGCAGCATGATTTATAATCCTTTGGGTATATACCCAGTAATGGGATGGCTGGGTCAAATGGTATTTTTAGTTCTAGATCCCTGAGGAATCGCCACACTGTCTTCCACAATGGTTGAACTAGTTTACAGTTCCACCAACAGTGTAAAAGTGTTCCTATTTCTCCACATCCTTTCCAGCACCTGTTGTTTCCTGACTTGTTAATGATCACCATTCTAACTGGTGTGAGATGGTATCTCACTGTGGTTTTGATTTGGATTTATCTGATGGCCAGTGATGATAAGCATTTTTTCATGTGTCTGCTGGCTGCATAAATGTCTTCTTTTGAGAAGTGTCTGTTCATATCCTTTGCCCACTTGTTTATGGGGTTGTTTTTTTCTTGTACATTTGTTTGAGTTCATCGTAGATTCTGGATATTAGCCTTTTGTCAGATGAGTAGGATGCAAAAATTTTCTCCCATTCTCTAGGTTGCCTGTTCACTCTGATGGTAGTTTCTTTTGCTGTGCAGAAGCTCTTTAGTTTAATTAGATCCCATTTGTCAATTTTGGCTTTTGTTGCCATTGCTTTTGGTGTTTTTGACATGAAGTCCTTGCCCATGCCTATGTGCTGAATGGTATTGCATAGGTTTTCTTCTATGGTTTTTATGGTTTTTGGTCTAACATTTAAGTCTTTAATCCATCTTGAATTAATGTTTGTATAAGGTGTAAGGAAGGGATCCAGTTTCAGCTTTCTACATATGGCTAGCCAGTTTCCCAGCACCATTTATTAAATGGGGAATCCTTTCCCCATTTCTTGTTTTTGTCAGGTTTGTCAAAGATCAGATGGTTGTAGATGTGTAGTATTATTTCTGAGGGCTCTGTTCTGTTCCATTGGTCTGTATCTCTGTTTTGGTACCAGTACCATGCTGTTTTGGTTACCGTAGCCTTGTAGTATAGTTTGAAGTCAGGTAGCATGATGCCTCCAGCTTTGTTCTTTTGGCTTAGGATTGACTTGGTGATGCAGGCTCTTTTTTGGTTCCATATGAACTTTAGTTTTTTCCAATTCTGTGAAGAAAGTGATTGGTAGCTTGATGGGGATGGCATTGAATCTATAAATTACCTTGGGCAGTATGGCCATTTTCATGATATTGATTCTTCCTATCCATGAGCATGGAATGTTCTTCCATTTGTTTGTATCCTCTTTTATTTCGTTGAGCAGTAGTTTGTAGTTCTCCTTGAAGAGGTCCTTCACATCCCTAGTAACTTGGATTCCTAGGTATTTTATTCTCTTTGAAGCAATTGTGAATGGGAGTTCACTCATGATTTGGCTCTCTGTCTGTTATTTGTGTATAAGAATGCTTGTGATTGTTGCACATTGATTTTGTATCCTGAGACTTTGCTGAAGTTGCTTATCAGCTTAAGGAGATTTTGGGCTGAGATGATGGGGTTTTCTAAATATCCAATCATGTCATCTGCAAACAGGGAAAATTTGACTTCCTCTTTTCCTAATTGAATGCCTTTTATTTCTTTCTCCTGCCTGATTGCCCTGGCCAGAACTTCCAACACTATGTTGAACAGGAGTGGTGAGAGAGGGCATCCCTGTCTTATGCCAGTTTTCAAAGGGAATACTTCCAGTTTTTGTCCATTCAGTATGACATTGGCTGTGGGTTTGCCATAGATAGCTCTTATTATTTTGAGATACGTCCCATCAATACCTAATTTATTGAGAGTTTTTAGCATGAAGTGTTGTTGAATTTTGTCAAAGGTCTTTTCTGCATCTATTGAGATAATCATGTGGTTTTTGTCTTTGGTTCTGTTTATATGCTGGATTACTTTTATTGATTTGCATATGTTGAACCAGCCTTGCATCCCAGGGATGAAGCCCACTTGATCATGGTGGATAAGCTTTTTGATGTGCAGAGTCACAGCTGTTTCTGAGTCTGGTCTTCCCTGGTTGAACCACAGACCCATGCAAAGGCAAGTTACAAAGGAAGGCTGGGGCCATACTCCCTGAGGCGTGAACTCCCTTAATCCTTTCTGTGACTCTAATCTGCAGTACTTCCCCAAGTGTCCTGACAAAGGAGATTCACAGCACATACTTTCCCTGGGTCTTGGCATGCCCTGAACATCTAGATCAGACCATGAGATTTTTGCCCAGCTTTGACTTCCCCACCTGGAAGAGCCAGGGCCCTTTCCACATAATGGTGTTACTTACAGTGACAGGCAGGTCTAGAGGATTAAGGTGCTTGTCCTGCCGGCAGAAAGCAAAAGCGTAGAGAGAAGCAGATGGAATGAGCTTTCAACTTACATTCAAACAAGGACCAGGAAGGAAGATTAACAGAGCCAAGCCATCCACCAAAGACAAGGACAGAAAGAACCACAGATGCTTTTGGTCTTCCCTCTAGAATCTACCAAGAGCTGGGTACATACATGATACCACTTAGATTTCATCTTACTGAGCCCATGAGATTGTCAGAGAACTAAAACGTGTTACTTTTAACACCACTTGGGCTTTTCTCAGAGAAATCTAGAATGTTAGTGTTGGAAGGGCTGTCAGAGATCATTTAAACTGGACCTTTCATTTTACAAAAAGAGAAACTGAGACCCAAAGAGGTTACAAGAACTTACCCAGCCAGCAGCTGGGAGAGTAGTTAGTCCCAGGCCCCCTGGCTCTTAGGTCAGGGCTTGTTCCACCACCCAGCTGATTCTTAGTTTCCTCATCTGTGAAACAGGGATCTTGTTTTTCCTCAGACATCCTTGTGAGCCAAACAAGGCAGATGTTGTTGCTGCCATGTGACAGGTGAGGAAACTAAGGTTCACAGAGGCAAAGCTATTTGCATAATGTCACAGTTAATGAACAGGCGAAGGAAGATGTTTACAATCTGTATCAGAGAACCTTTAAACATAAAACTTAGTGTGAAGTCCCATTTATATTGGAGCCCTTGAACTCAGGGTACCCACAGCATCTCTTCTTCCTTATTCTTGATCCTCTAACCCAGGAGTTGGCAAACTATGGCCATATTAGGTTTGTTGCCTGTTTTTGTAAATAAGATTTTATTGGAAGACAGCCATACCCATTCATTTACCTACTGTCTGAGGCTACTTTTGGCTACAATGGCAAGGTTGAGTAGCTATCACATAGGCCATATGGCCCATAAAGTCAAACATGTTTATTCTCTGGCCCTTTAGAGGAAAAAGTTTGAAGGGCCCTGATCTCATCTAAGATCCAGCTGGTTTCCCCTCATAGTTCTTCCCTGGGTCTTTCTTAGCAAAGCCACCCTGCTGGGCTCTAGACCAGAGGGCTAGGAGGAAGGACTCTTGGGAAAATGCCTGGATTTGTGCTCTCTGAACAGCAAAGAGTGCATGGGGTGAGAATTCTTCTCTCAGAAAAGCCCAGATGAAAAATGTGAAAAGCCGCCACAGATCTGTCTCTAGTCCTCAGGAGCCTTCAGAAAAAGTGCATTAATCAGTGCAATGGCATAGGTCTGAATCTCCTGGTTGGAGCTACGTCAATGGAGAAAGACAGCACAGGGAGATTAGAAGACTGAACAGCAAGATGATGCTTAGAGATAGTTTAAAACAATCACTTACAGATTATAAGCAAATAATGATCTGGAGCTAAGTCTCAAAAGCATCCAAAGTGGACATGCTCATGCCCCAGCAATTTCACTAATAGAAACTTATCCTAAGACAGTAATCAGAGAGCTATGCAAGATTTACTGACAAGTCGTTTCACTAAAGTACTACTTTAAAAAGAATGGAAAGTAATCCAAATGATCACATTAGCCAACTGTTTATACATATGAGAATCTTAAGTAGTTATTAAAAGTCATGCTTTAGGGTAAAGATTCTTAACCCGGGATTCAGGGATGGGCTTAGAGTATCTGTGAACCCCAGGAATGATACAGAAATTATTCTATGTAGTTTGCTGACTAAGTGATATTTTCTCCAAACTGGTGAGAGTACATACTTGTTACCAGATTTTCAAAGGTGTCTAGGTTGCAAAAAAGACTTAGAACTACCTTTTAGAAAAATCTTTGACATGGAGAAATGTTCAAGATATATTATTCAGTTAAAAAAGTCAAGGTACACATAGTATATATAATGAGATCCCAATTTTGTTTAAAATATGCATAAAAAATACTGAAGGGATATTTAATGTTTAACAGTGGGTATGTCTGGAGGTGAGATAATGGGTAAATAATTTACTTTTTGGGTTTTTCTGTATTTTTAAAGTCTTGACTATAAACTTATTTTATTATGAACAAACAAAATAACTACAATCATTCTCTGGAATCTTACAATCTTGGTACTTGACATCTCCACCTGCCATGTCTTGGGTGCATTCTGTGGCTGTCTTTCCAGAGAGGCTGATGGGCTTCCTGGTTAGTCACAGGGTACCCAGGGAGTCTAACAGAGGGCACGAAGTGTCCCTCAGCCCAAATAGGAAAGCATATAGGTTCTGGCAACATCTGTGGGCTGAAAGTATTCACGATTGGCCCCTAGGAAATGCCATGTTCCCGTATCATCCCTAAGGAGGCAACTGGGGCCACTCTGAATTCAGAGACAAAAAAACAGAGGTAGACGTGAGGTTACAGGAAAATCAGAATTCTCTATCTGGAGTTTATAATATCCCTATCTTCATCAACCTTGGTGGCTCACTGGATATGAAAGCTGAGGCTAGACCAGGCATGGTAGCTCACACCTGTAGTCCCAGCGACTATGGAGGCTGGAGTGGGAGGACTGCTTGAGCCCAACAGTTTGAGACCAGCCTGGACAAAACAGCGAGACCCTATCTCTACAAAAATAAAAAAAAAATTGACCGGGTGTGGTGGCTCACACCTGTAATCCCAGCACTTTGGGAGGCCGAGGTGGGCAGATCAAGAGGTCAGGAGATCGAGACCATCCTGGCTAACATGGTGAAACCCCGTCTCTACTAAAAATACAAAAAATTAGCCAGGCAAGGTGGCAGGCACCTGTAGCCCCAGCTACTCGGGAGGCTGAGGCAGGAAAATGGCATGAACCTGGGAGGCAGAGCTTGCAGTGAGCCGAGATTGCGCCACTGCACTCCAGCCTGGGCAACAGAGCAAGACTCTGTCTCAAAAAAATAAATAAATAAATAATTAAAAAACAAAACAAAACAAAACAAAAAACTAGCCAGGTGTGGTGGAGTGTGCCTATGATTCCAGCTACTCAGGAGGCTGAGATGAGGAGGACTGCTTGAACCTGCAGTGAGTTATGGTCATGCCACTGCACTCCAGCCTGGGTGACAGATTGTCTCAAAAAAGAAAGGCAAAGAAAGCTGAAGCTGGAAATTTCTTAAAAATGACAAGGAGAAATCAGAGTTGCAAAGAAATAATTGTGCTTCCTTTTTACTTGGATTAGTGGGGAGAAACACGTTGGGAACATAGCTGAGTGAAGACAGGGTCACTATAAACTCCCAAATCTCCAAAGGGGAGCTATGACTTGCCCTTGAACTGGTGGGGGATTCTGGCAACATTCTGGCAATGTCCAAAAAGACAGAAGTGAACAACAGTCAGAAGAGAATCATCAGTAGTGCCACTGCTGTTTTGCAAAGTCCAGCTTCCTTACATGGTGTAGGTTGGTTGGACAGGAAGTAAAAACAACGGAGATGGGAGAAACAACTCCAATGGGTTCATTTGTCATATGGTTTCATTATCTGGTAAAATGTTTTAGGATGTGATAAGAGTCTTAACAAACAAAAGGAAAAAGCCCCTGAATTTACTAAATACTTAACCTGTGCTGGCCACTATGCTAGACCTTTTAAAAATCTCCTTTGATCCTTACATGTGAGAAGTGAAGATGATTAACCTAGTCTAGAGATGAAGAAACTGAGGCCAGAAGAGACTAAGTTATTTGCTGATAGCAGAGACCCAGTATGCAGAAGAGCCTGGATTTGAATTGATATTCCAAACTCACGCCCTGTGTGATACTTCTTACAATCACCCACAGCGCATCGTCAGTGCAGTAAGCATTCATTCAACAAGTACTAATTGAGCCTCTACTTAAATCAAAACAGAGGATATGACAATGATTGATCTCTGTTTCCAGGGGGCTCTATGTACAAAATGGGCAACAGATAATAAAAATCCAGTATTTTATATAATTATCATAGGTACAAACAGACTACTGGGCCCATGTGGGAGAAAGCATCTAATTTTGCCTGGTACTAGGGCAGTATGGGAAGACTGGGAAAATCTTCATTTTAACCTAAGGGGCAGAGAGAGTTACAAAGGATTTTAGGCAGGAGCATGACATGATGAGGTCTGAATGATGGCAGAAATTCTGGCAGGAGTGTGGAAGGGGCAATGAATGAAGAAGCCAACCAGCAGCTTGGAATATAAGCAAAGCAGAGTAGGATTAGAAGACTTAAAATAAGAGGAGAGAAGAGGACAGACAAGTGAAGGGAGGGAGGTGTAGGGTCTTTTACTCACACCTGGAAGTGTGAGATGAGCTGTCCCACGGTGATGTCCTCAGCTATCTTCTGGTACAGACACTGGTATCTTCTGGTGTGGACTATGCTCTCCAGGATGGCCAGGGACCTCTGAAGGACTGACACATCCACCATGGGCTGGCTCACATACCCTGCAATCTAGACCCAGAGATGGCACATCAATTGAGAAGCTCAGGACCCAAGAAAGATAGAAGCTTAGCATCTGATGCTAGCCCTTGAAGCTCTCTCTGCTTCACATTTGGGCAGCTATTGCTAGGTGGACAGTGGTACCTGGCTTACGGCTACCCTGGCCAATGTGCCAGGGATTCCCTTGGCATGGATACCTTAATTTCAGATTACAGTATCCACTTAATCGTGTTTCCTCAAAATCTAAAAGCTCAATTCTTTTTACCAAAATAAGAGTTCCAGCATAAGTGGGGTATAAAAAAGCAGAAGATTGCCAGGCATGGTGGCTCACACCTGTAATCCCAGCACTTTGGGAGGCCGAGGTGGGCGATCACGAGGTCAGGAGACCGAGACCATCCTGGCTAGCACTATGAAACCCCATCTCTACTAAAAATACAAAAAATTAGCCGGGTGTGGTGGCGGGTGCCTGTAGTCCCAGCTACTCGGGAGGCTGAGGCAGGAGAATGGTGTGAACCCAGGAAGCAGAGCTTGCAGTGAGCTGAGATCGCGCCACTGCACTCCAGCCTAGGTGACAGAGTGAGACTCCATCAAAAGAAAAAAAAACAGCAGAGGATTTTACTGATACTGGGATCTCATTTTATCTCCATGTATTCCTCCCCTGACACACATTCTCCCTAAACACACTTAGACTTTGAGAGGTAGAAAAGACCTTGAAGCCTTTTACTCTAATCCTTCTTCTCAATCCCCATTATAATATACCTGACACGTGGTCATTTCACTTGCGTCCAGTGTCAGTGAGTCCCAATGTCCTAAGCCAATGATAAGTGAAGTTCTAGGGCAGCAGACAGAATATTATTCAATGGTTTTAATTCAGTTTTCTGAATTGACACTGCTCCTTTGTATAAAAGAAAGGAAGGTAAAACCAGAAGTACCCTCTCCTACCCACTGAGCTTAGTCTGGCAATCCAAACAGACCACCTTGCAGATTTGTAAATAGAAGGCAGATTTGCAAATGAAATGCACTTTTTTTTTTTAATCCAAAGAGAAAGAGGAGCTCAGGAATTTGGTCAAAAGACTCAGGGATAGTTCTGGTTGACTGGCTGGCTTTATCCCCAGTCTCACTGACAATCTAACTCTACTTTGATCATATTTAGTTCTGACGGTCCAGTTCCATCTCAGTGCAAGCCCTGAGAGTATAACAAAATCCAAATCTTCCAGAAGCCACAAAAGACCAGAGCTTGAGGATGAAAAATCTGGCACCAGGGAATAGAAAGCTGATCTCACCAAAATAGTGATATTGCCTGTATCTCCCCTTAAACCCTGTGAACTGGCAGCTGAGGGAGGAGAGAAAGAGAGAATGTTGGATGCTTCACCTGCTTAATAAAGGTGATTGAAACCATGTCCCAGGAGACAATGCCATGGTCCATGAGCTCTAGGAAGGCAGTCAGGGTGAATGCCAGCATCTCACTGTAGCTGAGACACACACAAAATAGACAAAGATGCAGACTGGGAAACACAGGTGTGAGGGCAGCCACAAAAATGAATTTTAGGCTGGGTATGGTGGCTCACGCCTGTAATCCCAGCACTTTGGGAGGCCGAGGCAGGTGGATCATGAGGTCAGGAGATCGAGACCATCCTGGCTAACATGGTGAAACCCCGTCTCTACTAAAAATACGAAAAAATTAGCTGGGTGTGGTGGTGGGCACCTGTAGTCCCAGCTACTTGGGAGGCTGAGGCAGGAGAATGGTGTGAACCTGGGAGGCAGAGCTTGCAGTGAGCCAAGATTGCGCCACTGCACTCCAGCCTGGGTGACAGAGCAAGACTCCATCTCAAAGAGAAAAAAAAAAGGGGGGAATTATCTTTCTAGAGATGGAGATGCTAGCCTCCCACTCCAGAGAGATGTGCTTCTGGGAAAGGCAACTGCACTGTGCAAGAGGTCTGTGAAATGTGTCAGCACTTCCATAAAAGTATGTAACTCCCAGGCTGTCATATTAAATTACCAGAGCTTAGGAGCGAAGAATGAAGTCCTTAAGATGAGAAGAGTTCAGGAGAAGAGGGGGAGGCAGAAGAACATGATGGGAGGAATATGGGCCTAGAGTCAGACAGACCTGGGTCTGAGAGCGGGCTTGGCTACTTTATTAGCTGTGTGACAAGTGGCAAGTAATTTAACCTCTCTAAGCCACGGTTTCCTTGTCTACCTATCTCATGGGATGTTTGCAAAGATTAGATTATTTAATTACACAAAGTATTTAGCAAAATCCAGGCATTCAGTAAAGGTTGGCTGATATCACTTCATACCTCCCCTCCTCTCAGATGAACCAGTCTCTGTCTCTGCACCAAGAAAAGAGGTGCCATCATGCCCTTATTTTACTAGCTGCGCTTCTATGAATGTAACCAAAGGTGCAATCATATCGGCTGTCTTCCTCATGGGCTTAGCAGTCAAGGTGATTCCTTTTACCTGGGCTTTGAGTCCTTCCTCTCCTGGTCCACTAAGTTCCTGTTCTATTGATTACCTGCTTTCCTGCACCTTCAACCTTCCTCTCTTCCATCTTAACACATTCTTAAGGGCACATAAAAAATTGCAACAAAAACAACAAACATGAAGCGTCAGAAAGGTGGGTAACTGGGCAGATGGGGACAGGAGTTGTGGGGAGACCTTTTGCTACATCTCTGTGAAAATTTTTTATTTGTGAAACACATGAATGCTTTATGGGCTTTTAAAAAGCGCATATTTTTGACTCCACATCCCCTTTGCGTTACCACCTTCTCTGTTTTCTTTTAAAACCAAGCTTCTTGATACAGCAGTAGACTCAAAGTCCTTACTGTTTTACCTTTCTTTTACTTGACTCACTTCAGTCTGGCCACCTGGCCTCCCCACCATAACTTTTTTATGAAGATCACCAGGGTCCTCTTCACCTCCCAAGTCATAAGACAGCTTCTCTGTTCTCAGTTTACTAAATTTCTCTGCTCATTAAAAATTGCAGACCATATTTTCCTCAATCCTGACACTCTCCCTGCCCAAAGCTCTTCAGTCACTTCACATTCTTGGTGTTCTTTCTACTCTTCTGGTTGCTTCCTTGGTGACCTTTAGGGGCTACTCTTGCAAAAACCAGGGTCATTCTCCATTCTCCCCTTTCCTTCCACATCCAGCATATCACCATACTCATAAAGGTTACCTCCTAGATACTCTTCATATCCTTTCATCTCCATTACTATTTGCCTTCACTCGGCTGTTAATATTCCTCATTTGCCTCTTAAAATGTTCCTACTACCATCAACCTTCTTCTTAAGGCCCATCTTCCACACGGTCACTAAAGTGATCTTTCTAAAACTTAAAATCTAAACATAACATATGTTCCTGCTTAAAATCCTTCAATATCCCTAGTTTCCTTCTGGACAGAGTTCAAACCTATGAGCAGGCCATCAAGAAACACTGAATATCTGGCTTCTCAATGATTGCTACAAGCCTCCAGCCACCCAGCACTTCTGCTTTTCCCAAACACAGCAAACCTTTGTGCCTTGGCATATGCTGATTTCTCTGACTGGAATACTTTTCCTTTTCTTATTTCTCCAGCTAATTCTTGCTCATCCTTTACTTTCTGAGCTAAGTGACCCCTTCTCTGGCCAGGCTTTCTGGAAATCTCCAGGCTGAGTTAGGTGGTCCCCTTTGTGAGTTCCCACAGCTCTCTAAGCAACTTTCTCTCAAGATCCTTGAGACAGGCCTTCGATTGCATGTGTTTACTCCCCACTAGGTGGTGAGAACCAAGACACTCTTATCTTCCTGTATTATTTCCTCATACAAAAGGACTACTTTTTAATCTCCAGAGTCCTTGTTTCTAGAACAGAGCCTGGCCTGGTAGGTGCTCATATTTGTTTGTGACATGAATAAACTCCTAAGGAAGGAAGAATACCTACCGGGGAGATAGCCAGTTGTAAGATTGTCCCGTTCTTTTTTTTTTTTTTCTGAGATGGAGTCTCGCTTTGTCGCCCAGGCTGGAGTGCAGTGGGGTGATCTCGGCTCACTGCAAGCTCCACCTCCCAGGTTCATGCCATTCTGCCTCAGCCTTCCAAGTAGCTGGGACTACAGGCACCCGCCACCATGCCCAGCTAATTTTTTTTTTTATTTTTAGTAGAGACAGGGTTTCACCGTGTTAGCCAGGATGGTCTTGATCTCCTGACCTCATGATCCACCCGCCTTAGCCGCCCAAAGTGCGGGATTACAGGCATGAGCCACCACGCCTGGCCCGATTGTCCCATTCTTAACGTCACTGCGAGTCTGGGTAATGAAAAGCAAAGAAACAAAAAAGGTAACTAAGATAAAATGTTAAAGTGGTACAAGCAAGTTGAATCAACAATAATGTTTTGTCTTTTTTACAGTAGATGTAACTGAGGCTCTTCAGTTGGGCCCTCTTCTCCTGCTTATTCCTTGGCAAAGAGCTTCTAAGATCCTCTTCTAGCACCCTGGGCCCTCAGGAAGTAAAAGCCACCTTTTTCCAGCCACTAGAGAGGAACAAGGGCTGGTGCTTCCCAGTCTGCGACTCTTTACCCAACACATGGAAGCTACCTGGATGCTGAGTGAAGATAAATAGTGCCATCTCCTTGGGTCGTTTACTTCCAAGCAAGGCCCATATTGATTTGCCTCTCCCTGTACTAACCTGTTTGGTGATGTACAGCTGAGGACCATCTGCATGACGGAGGGTGTAATACTCTGGGTTTGGCAATGACCACTTATGCAAGAGAAAAACAGTATATCCCACTTGGCCACTGTCTTGTCCAGAAGCTTCTCATAAGTCCTTTTCAATAGAGTTGCTCAAGGGATTGGGTGGCCTATTTGGAATACAGTGGGAAAAAACAAAGCTTTAGGTTGTCATGTTGAAAAAAATCACAGCCTCAGCCTTTTGTAAAGACAAGCACCACAAAAGGAGGTGTGCGGAACCAAGGAGGGGTCTCAGATCCTACCATGACCTCAAGCAGGGCAATGCTAGACTTCGAGGAAAAAATTAAGAAGTATAAATGTCTTAGGGGTGTTATTGTCAACTGTAGTTCCTTCCCAAGACAATGATTCCCAAGAGCCCCTTTCTGGGGACCTGCCTAACTGGAGATCCTTCCCAGAACTCCCCTCAAGGTGCAGCAGTGCTCCTTCAGTCAGAGCGGCCACTGTCAAAAACGAGGTCCATTTCAACCTACCTATCACAAACTTCCTTGATAATGGATGCCAGGGGCCATTTCTGAAAGAGAGAGAAAAAGCCTTCAATAGCAGCAACATCCTACTCAAGCCAAGGTTCAGACAAGAGAGCCTGCCAAGCAGGGTCAAGCCGGGGCATGAGAATGTACTTCTTTCCTAACAGCTTTTGTTAAAGAGGAAGCCTCTCCCAAGCCATGGTGACAGACCTTCCCTAGGGTGGGCCAGGCCCAAAGCTTAGCCTTCCTCTTGATGGTTCTTACTCTTGATGCCAGTAGTCCCCATCTCTCAAGATATCCTCTGCCATGCACTCCCTAGGTGCCTTTCCTCACTTCAGGAGTGTACCTGGTCGATTTCAAGGAGCTGGGCATTAGCATCTAGACACTCAATGGCCACTTTGACAATGTCTGACGGTGGTGGGATTTTTCCCAACCAATGGGCTCTAATTCTGTGAGACAAGAACACAGACAAGTCTGCCTGGGGAGAAAGAATCTGAAAGATAGAAAAAGTCAGAGTACATCTTCATTTTTCACTTGTTACATGTTTTGAAGAGTCTGCAGACAGACACTGCATAAAGTAACACATGAAACTACTTGGTTTGAATTTTTCTAGATCATACTACAACCTCTCCTTGGGGTTTTGTTTTTTGAGATTAAATCAGCAAGAAGAAATGGAACAAACTGTCTATCATCCATAGATCAGCCAGTAGCAACATGTGCCAATGTGGCACTTCAGTTTAAGAGTCAAGAGGACTCAGTGGTAGAAGAATGTATTTACTGCAAATTCCAGTCTTGAGACCTTGGGAGGAGAGTGTGGGGGAAAGAGAGAGATCAGACTGTTACTGTGTCTATGTAGAAAGAAGTAGACATAAGAAACTCCATTTTGTTCTGTACTAAGAAAAATTCTTCTGCCTTGAGATGCTGTTAATCTGTAACCCTAGCCCCAACACTGTGCCCACAGAAATATGTGCTGTGTTGACTCAAGGTTTAATGGATTTAGGGCTGTGCAGGATGTGCTTTGTTGAAAATGTGTTTGAAGGCAGTATGCTTGGTAAAAGTCATCGCCATTCTCTAATCTCGAGTACCTAGGGACACAATGCACTGTGGAAGGATGCAGTGACCTCTGCCCAAGAAAGCCTGGGTATTGTCCAAGGTTTCTCCCCACTGAGACAGCCTGAGATATGGCCTCGTGGGAAGAGAAAGACCTGACCATCCCCCAGCCCGACACCCGTAAATGGTCTATGCTGAGAAGGACTAGTGAAAGAGGAAGGCCTCTTTGCAGTTGAGATAAGAGGAAGGCATCTGTCTCCTGCTCGTCCCTGGGAATGGAATGTCTCAGTGTAAAACCCGATCATACATTCTATTTACTAAGATAGGAAAAAACCACCTTGTGGCTGGAGGTGAGACACGCTGGTGGCAATACTGCTCTTTACTACACTGAGATGTTTGTGTAGAGTCAAACATAAATCTGGCCTACTTACACATCAAGGCACAGCACCTTTCCTTAAACTTATTTATGACACAGAGACCTTTGCTCACATGTTTTCCTGCTGACCCTCTCCCCACTATTACCCTATAATCCTGCCACATCCCCCTCTCCAAGATGGTAGAGATAGTGATCAATAAACACTGAGGGAACTCAGAGACCAGCGCCGGTGCAGGTCCTCCGTATGCTGAGCGCCAATCCCCTGGGCTACTGTTCTTTCTCTATACTTTGTCTCTATGTCTTCTTTCTTTTCTCAGTCTCTCGTCCCACCTGACGAGAAATACCCACAGGTGTGGAAGGGCTGGCCCCCTTCAGGAGAGAAGCATATGCTCTGAAACAGATAAGAATAGCCAGCCTTTTCTTGGTTGAGTGGTTAGCTGGAGGAGCCAGGCTACTTCTGTTCTGCAGTCATCCTAGGAAGATCCCAGCATCAGCGTGGCGCAGCTACATGCTCTCTTGCTTCCCCCGTACTCACTGATGCCACTCCTTTCCCCTCAAAGGACACAATGCAAAGCCACCTCTGTGTGGGACGACATCAGAAAATGGGGAAGAGAACTGGGACAGGAAATGCTATTTTCATCCCTATTGCCAAGGGCAACAGCGGCTGACAACTCAAGTGGAGGGAGGTAAGGATATCTTCACACAAGGGCACCTCTTATAAGGACAAGGCTTTGCAAGTACCTCTGAACACCCTCCCCCACTTCTTCCAAAATAAAGGAAAACAAATTATCTTGAGCAAGTCTGGAAGATGGGCCCATATGATTGGTATCCTAGGCAACTCTGATAGCTTACTGGTATTCCAAGCAGTAACTAAAGCATTCTCTCTCCAAGGTCTGACGAAGGGAAGTCACTTGGCTGATGGATTATTTTGATGTATACTTACACTCCTTGCCTACAGGTTCAGGAGAGGGGTCTCTTTTTTTTTTTTTTTGAGACGGAGTCTCGCTCTGTCGCCCAGGCTGGAGTGCAGTGGCGGCGATCTCGGCTCACTGCAAGCTCCGCCTCCTGGGTTCACGCCATTCTCCTGCCTCAGCCTCCCAAGTAGCTGGGACTACAGGCGCCCACCACCACGCCCGGCTAATTTCTTTGTATTTTTAGTAGAGACTGGGTTTCACCCTGTTAGCCAGGATGGTCTTGATCTCCTGACCTCGTGATCTGCCCGTCTCGGCCTCCCAAAGTGCTAGGATTACAGGCGTGAGCAACCGCGCCTGGCCAGGAGAGGGCTCGCTCTTAATGAAAAAGACCTTTCTGCATCCTCCAGGTTTAGCCATTCACCCACAATTCATGCCTCGCTAATGGGGACCACCTGCCTCTCCTGGCATACAAAGCATAGCTGTTGTGAGGCTATAATGCATGTATGCTATCAATTTTTCAGCCTAAACACAGATGCCAGTTCTCACAGCCTGATAAGCATAAACCTCTTTGATGAAAAGGAGTAAAAGTCCTGTCCCCCACAAGCCCCCCGGCCTCAGAAAGAGGGATGCTTTCATGACCATTTCCTAGTCAGGATGGGATGCTTCAGAAGTCTACTGTCATAAAAAGCCAGCATTTCCAGACCATGACAATGTAAAGGAACTAGTTTTCAAAGTGCTTTCACTTATTTTATTGTGTCCTCCCAGCAGCACCATGAATTAGGCAGAAGAGGATTATCACCTGCAATTGAAGATGGCACAACTAAAGCTCAGTGTTTTGTTAAGTGCCCAAGGTCACCCAGCAAGTAAGTCATAATAGGGGGACAGAACTTGGACTGGCTTCAGCCAGTGCTTTCCCCTTTTCCTCTGAGACAGCCTCAACTTCTGTCCACTGCAATTAAACACAGCCTAAAGGGATTGAAGTGGGTTGGCCTTATGGCCCCCAAAGCTTCCATAACTTCTGTGGCTTGTGGAAGAATTTTTCACAGTAATTTTTACATGCCTAGACACACAACAAACCTCAGAAAAGAAACTGGCCCTATCAGCATAATTTCTGGGGAGAATGCTCTGCTCCAGTTACAGCAAAGCAGGGAGTTCTCATTTCAGGGGTGGCACCATCAATCTCTGGATGCCTAGAGATGCATCCTTATCCTTATCCTTATCGGCAAAGTTGCTGCAATTAGTAGACCAGGACTGCATGGTTGTGAGATCAATTTTAAAAACTGAGATATAATTTACATACAATAAAATGCAGAGGGCTTAAGTGTACATATGTTTGTATGTATATACATAATAGAAATATACACATGCATCTCCCTGTAACCACCACTCAAAATGAGACACTGAACATTTTCATCACCCTAGAAAATTACTTCATACTTCCTCTTCCCAACAATCCTTTCAGTCCTTTAAAGGGAATTTCTGACTTCTTGTCATCATCCATGAGTTTTGCCTGTTTTTGTACTCCATATAAATGGAACTATATAATATGACTTTTTAGATCATTTGTTTTTCAGTTTGGCTTCTTATTTTTATTTTAAGCAGGCACAGAAGGCACAACAGAAAGAGCACTGGGCTGGGATAATTGTCCGTGGTGAAAAAAGTGACTGGATTTAGAGCCAAAGGCCTCCGGACCCAATCCTAGGTCTTTCACGATGTATATATATGCCCCTTTAACCAAATCTCGGTTTTCTTCTATTGAAAGATGTGAGTGTAGGCCGGGTGCGGTGGCTCACGCCTGTAATCCCAGCACTTTGGGAGGCCGAGGCAGGCAGATCATGAGGTCAGGAGATTGAGACCATCCTGGCTAACACGGTGAAACCCTGTCTCTACTAAAAATACAAAAAATTAGCTGGACACAGTGGCAGGCACCTGTAGTCCCAGCTACTCGGGAGGCTGAGGCAGGAGAATGGCATGAACCTGGGAGGCAGAACTTGCAGTGAGCCGAGATAGAGGTCGCACCACTGCAGTCCGGCCTGGGCGAAAGAGCAAGAATCCGTCTCAAAAAAAAAAAAAAAAAAACAGATGTGAGTGTAGAACTAACGCATGTCTCAGGTGCCTTCTAAGTCTAAAAGTCCATGATTCTTCAGTGGAATTTTAAAAATCCAAGTGAGGATGCCCATTTTAAAGTCCTCACCAAATGAAGTTACACCCTTCCTTAATTTCGATGGTGCTGCTAAGAAACAAACCACATTATTTTTAACTCCTTTCTGAAAACCATCTTTGGAGATAAATAAGCTAAAGCTCATTATGTTATACCTATTATTTTCTCTTGACCCCATATGACATATCCTAGGTTGATGTTCTCTTTATTAAAGTTAGCACTAATGATTCTCAGCTGTTCAAAAGTTCATATACATTTTAAAGCATGGAGATTTGCAACTACCGAACTATTTGAAAGATATTAATAAGCCCCCATTCTCAGTGACTCTGTCCTTCCCACAAAGCCCAGGCAGCCTATCTGAACTGAATGACACTCTCCACAACCCTGCCATAGCTGATGGGACCAAAGTGCATACCCAACTTTAGCTTAACTATTCCAATTCTTTCTCTTGAATTTAAAATACACAGATTGGCCAGGCGTGGTGGCTCATGCCTGTAATCCCAGCACTTTGGGAGGCCAAGGCAGGTGGATCACCTGAGGTCAGGAGTTCAAGACCAGCCTGGCCAACATGGCGAAACCCCGTCTGTACTAAAAATATGAAAATTAGCTGGGCATGGTGGCAGGCGCCTGTAATCCCAACTACTCAGGAGGCTGAGGCAGCGAGGATTGCTTGAACCCGGGAGGCAGAGGTTTCAGTGAGCCTAGATTGCACCATTACACTCTAGCCTGGGCAACAAAGTGACACTCCATCATAAATATATACATACAAACAAATAAAAGACACAGACTAAAGGAACTGGGTGATAATGGGCCCTGGAGAAGTAAGATCATAGTAAGCTTCAAAGCAGGTACCATGGCAAGCCAAAGATTCGCATAAGCCAAAGATATGGAGAATAAAAAACCAAGAGCCTTTCAGAGGAAGCAATTCTGCAAGAGGAATCCAGAAATATATAAATGAGATGAGGCCAGAAATCAGAAAGATGGGAAAAGCCATTACCTGGTAACTTTCCCGATTACGTGGCTACACTTCCTATGCTTGGGGTACCTGAAAGTCCACTATATCCTGCCAATAAAACTCCTATAAATTAAGCTAGTCTATGTTTCTACTCATTGCAACTAATAAGCCTAAGACCAAAATGCCCCCAAGCTCTGCAGGAACTCTAAAATGGAGGTCTGAGCAGACAGCAGCATCACTGGCATAAGATGATGGTACTGGGTAAGCACTTAATTAACAATGGCTGAATTGGGCCGGGCGCGGTGGGTGGCTCACGCTTGTAATCCCAGCACTTTGGGAGGCCGAGGCGGGCGGATCACGAGGTCAGGAGATCGAGACCATGGTGAAACCCCGTCTCTACTAAAAAAACTGAATTAATGACAGCAAAATCCACATGTGTGCTCTGGTTTGCTCTTATCCACTAGATAAGTCTGATTTGTTTGAAACAGATCGGTTATACAGTAACTTCGTAGTAATCGTATATCCAATAGTAACGTACAGGTACCCTCTTTATTTTTATTTTATATTTATTTATTTATTTATTTATTTATTTATTTATTTATTTATTTATTTTTGAGATGGAGTCTCGCTGTCTCCCAGGCTGGAGTGCAGTGGTGTGATCTCTGCTCACTGCAAGCTCCGCCCCCCGGGTTCTTGCCATTGTCCTGCCTCAGCCTCACGAGTAGCTGGGACTATAGGCACCCGCCACCACGCCCGGCTAATTTTTGTATTTTTAGTAGAGACGGGGTCTCACCGTGTTCGCCAGGATGGTCTCGATCTGCTGACCTCGTGATCAGCCTGCCTCGGCCTCCCAAAATGCTGGGATTACAGGCGTGAGCCACCACGCCCAGCCTATTTTTTTTTTTTTTTTTTTTTGAGACAGAGTCTCACTGTCTCCCAGGCTGGAGTGCAGTGGCACGATCTCCGCTCACTGCAACCTCCACCTCCTGGGTTCAAGCGATTCTCCTGCCTCAGCCTCCCGAGTAGCTGGGATTACAGATGCTCGCCACCACACCCAGCTAATTTTTGTATTTTTAGTAGAGACGGGGTTTCACCATGTTGGCCAGGCTGCTCTTGAACTCCTGACCTCAGGTGATCCACCCGCCTCAGCCTCCCAAAGTGCTGGGATTATAGGCGTGAGCCACTATGCCCAGCCCAGGTAGCCTCTTTATAGTTGATTGCTCACTTCTATAGCATTGTTTTAGTTGATGCTTATAAGAACTCTGAAAAACATTCCTATCTTACAGATAAGGAACTGAAGTTCAGATGGATCGACAAACTTGTTCTTCATGTACCTCTTTCTACACCTTCCTCCCAAATGAAGGAAGGAAGAAAAAAAAGGAAGGGAGGGAAAACAGTAAGTCAAACCAACACTTCAGAACTGGGTCTGAAGCCTAGGTCTTAGGACTCCAAAGCTAGTTCTCATCCCTCTACATAATACTTCCTTTGATGATGACATTAGCTAACAATTACATAATGCTAAGGCACTATTTTAAGGACTCTACATATACTAATTAATTTAATCTGCACAGCAACGCTGTGTGGTAGTTATTATCCCCATTTTACAGATAAGAAAACAGAGGCACAGAAGAGTTAAGTAGCAGGCTCAGTGTCACACAGCTAGCAAGTGGCACAGCCAGAATTTGATCCCAGTTTGTCTGGTGTTGCTGGAAAGCCATGAGAAAGCAGGTGGCTCTGCACTTCACCCGCAGCAGGTGCTTTGTGGCAATTTCTGGTTTATGTATCTGAAACCAAAGCACACTGAGGCTAAGAAATCTTCACAAGAACTCACCATTGTAACAGAAGATAGCACTCCACTGTCTACAGGTGCACCAGACTCCCTTGTGTGCTATTTGGTCCTTTACAATCTAGCCAGACTCTTTCCTGGACTACCTGTTATTTCTGTAAGGCCATGTTCTTTCAATTCTTCTGTACCTTTGCATATTCTCTTCCTCCTACTGACTGTCAGAAGAGCTCCTATTCAAGCATCAAAGCCTAGTTCAGATCAGATGCTACCTCTTCCCTGTACTAGTCTTAGCTTTCTCTAGCTTTTCCTGGCAAAACTAAATAGGATAGGGGCCTCTGTGTTCTCACAGCATCCTGTTCATACTTCCATTAACGAGTGTGATCTTGTCATACTCTATTACAGTTACATATTTACGTATCTCCACTAGCTCCTCCTCCAAGACAGGTATAACTCTGCAGTCTCAACCTAGCACAGCACTTGGAGTCCAGTGAAGGCTCAGTAAGCACCTGTGTCTGCTTAAACCCGATGACTCTGACTTCTTCCACTCCTGTGAACCAAGCTGACTCCAAATGGACAGGGACGGGCATGAATTGCGCAGGTTGTCTGGTGTTCCCCCTGTGTCCCAATACCCTTTAACTACAAAGTATTTCCATTGTTTAACAGTTTGTTTTGGCTGGGCGCAGTGGCTCACACCTGTAATCCCAATGCTTTGGGAGGTCAAGCCAGGAGGATCACTTCAGGCCAGGAGTTCGAGACCTGTTTCTACAAAAAAAAAAAAAAAACATTAGCTGGGTATGGTGGCATGTGCTTGTAGTCCCTAGCTACTTAGGAGGCTGAGGCAGGAGAGTTGCTTCAGCCCAGAAGTTCGAGGCAGCAGTGAACTATGATCATGTCACTGAACTCTAGCCTGGGTGACAGAGTAAGATCCTGTCTCTATTAAAAAATAAAAATAAAATAAAATAAACTTGTTTTCATATCAAACATTAGAATAATTCTTACTGAAAAATCAGGGTTAGCACACCTAACTCTAGTTAAAGAGGGAAACATCTCTCTGCTTTTCTCCCTATGGAATAGAAACATCAGGAGATAGGAGACTAGAAGTAATTCTATTCTCCAGATAAGATTCCCAGGATAAAATATATACTTGTAGGGAACCCTCCCAGCACATGTTTGCTTACTCTCTTCATTTTCATTCTAGAAAGGAAGTGGAAATTAGGTAGAAGGAATTCAATAACATTGCAAAATTCTCAGGGTTATAAATAGCCTCTTGCTCCACCACTCAGCAGTACTGTAGCTCAACTGCAAACCACCAGAATAAAGGAGCTGTAGTTCCACATCCAGGCCCAGAGGGCCCCTTCCGGATTAAACAACTCTCCACCCTTTTCCCTTCCACCCCTCTTTAAGCATTACAGATATAAGGATGATTTGGAAAATTCAAAATGCTACAAAACAGGAGAGAGGCACACACTGACCTGAAGACAATTTTACTATAAGTCATTAAGCATGAAAGGCCAGTTTCTCAAATATAGAGCTGGGAAAAGTATAGAAAAATAGGAACATTAGTGTCTCCAATGGAGCAGTCTCTAAGTGGCTTCTAGAAGGTGTGCTTATAAAATCAGCACTGTTACAGAAGGCCCCATGGAGCTTTATCAATCACCCATACAGTGACTGCTGCTTCACGGAGCTGGATTCTGACAGCAGGGTTGGAAAACCCATCGCAATGAAGGAAGTGAAAGATGATCTCCTCCTATTAGTAAGGAATTTGGGATAAAGAATACCAGGTTTCCAGCTCCCCTCCTTCCCCCTATTCCTTTAAGGATAAGAATGGATGTGTGCTTTTTGTTCAGTTATTTTGCTTTTGATTTGGTGAAAGAGGCATGGGTAAGTTTGGTTTATGTCTCCTGCAACAGAATGCAACCTCATCAGGAAGGCAGGTTGGGGTCACACCCTCTTTCTAATCGAGAACACAATCTCTATAGAGGCTTCCCCCTCTGAAACCTTCTCATCTGAGAAGTGACTCAACTTCCCTTAGTGCAGTCCACTGAATGAGGATGAGACTCTGACATACAGAAATGGAAGGATTTGACTGGCAGAGATTAAGGTTCTTATGTTTACTGCTGGAAACCCTGGGAAGGACCACCATACCAACAGCAGCTGAGGTTTCCCCTTTTTGTTGAAGTGTGTTAGACACAGGACTCATTCAAACACAGTTAAAATCCACAACCTTACATAGAAGCAAAAGTGTGGTGAGAAGGGGTGTGGGGGCAGGGGAACTGCTTGGGTTTCTTCATCTTGATTCCTGCTGTAAGAACTGCCTGGGTCTTCTCTTATCCTGCATAGATACCTTCTGTAGTGTTCCTATACTTAAAGCAATAGTGCTTAAGTAAGCTCCTTAGCAGAGCATTCAACTTACTACAGTTCCACCATGGCTCTGCAGTGGAACTGGCTTTCAGACTCTCTTTTGCAGATGCCATGTTCTCACCAGACCACCTGTTCCCTGAAAAACCATGCTCTTCTGAGTCTGTATGTTGGCTTGTGCTATTAATTCCTCCTCCTTGTCCAGCTGGCAAACTTCTATGCAACCTTCAAGGCCCAGCTAAGATAATCACTCTTCTATGTGGCTTTCCTAATCCTCTCACCTCAGGTAAAATTAATTACATCCTTATCTGTGATCCCAGTCTTTTATACATACCTTCATGATCCTACTGATTTACAATTCTCTATGTGCAGTCTCTTCCCTGGCTACTATAGGTGTAGTCTGCACACTAGCAGCAGCAGTATCCCTGGGAGCCCAGACCCACCCAATCAGAATCTGCCTTCAAACAAGATCCTGGGGTGGTTCAAGTGCATGTTAAACTCTGGGACGTAGGCCCTAGATCAGATAAAGTCTGAGAAACAGTGGTTCTCAACTCTGGTTGTGCACCATCACTGCACACCCCAGGTCATTTATAAACTCCCAGATGATTTCAATGGTGGCCAGGGCTGACCCACAGCTCCAGGAGAGTTGACAACCTGAGGGCAAGGACTCAAGAAGCCTGAGTCTATTCCACCATCTACTCTTCTCCCAGTTTGCAGCACACTGCCTGGTGCACAGCTGTGTCCACAGAATTCCACAGCAAAATTCCCTCCAGGGTGCCTCCAGACCTAAATGCCTTTAAAAGAGAGTGAAAACACTACTGATTGAGGATTATTAATTGTCTGGAACTTTGCAATTCCCTAACTACAATGACCGAGGAGATGAATTTACAAAAAGTTAGTGTTTACAAACCACTTGCCTCGGTTTTTGGAAATGAAACAGAAACAGAAATGGAAAATACAGATGAACTTCAGAATTAAACTTTAGAAAACTGTGGCTGCACAAGGAGATGGAGCTTGAGTAGGGAGGGAGTGTGGTGTGCTGGGAGGAGTCCTGGGTTATGACTAAAATCTCGGGCTGTGAACTCCTTCAATACCGACCATAATAGCACAGCATTGTTCTCAGCATAAAATCAGGCCAAACCCTTTCATTATATAAACAAGGGAACTGAAGTCCAGGAAAGCTGGCAAGGCCATGCCACCAGTTAGGGACAAAAGAAGGCCTAGGCCCCCACTTCCAGTTTAGTCCTCCTCCTGCAGCACAGCTTTGCCACAAGCACAAGCCTTTCTGGACCTCAGGTCCTGAGCTACATGGGGGGCTAGACCAGATGTTTTTGAGCTCTCTTCCCACTTTGGCCTTCTAGTGAGGCAGTGTAGCTTAACAGTTAGGAGCTGTCTTCTGGAGTGGGAAAGGCCTGAACTTGGATCCTAGCATTAACAATTTCCTTACCTATAAAATGGGCATTAGCATCAACACTACCCTGTAAAGCTGTTGTGAACATTAGGTAGGATAATAAAGCACTAAGCATAATAGCAGAATTCTGTGTGAACTTGAAGAAATTGCAAAAGCCCTGAAACCACTTTTCCCCAACACAGAAAGCCCTACCTGCTAGGCAGGTATATTGTGTATTGTCGACAAAATGAGACAGCAAATGTGAAGGCATTCTGGGAGGAAAGTCAATATAAAAGGCAAAGTATTTGTTGGTGTTCCACTATTATCATTACTATTTCCTAGTAATAGAAGAACTATGGAAGATGTTATGAGCAGTTCCAAAGCAGCAGCCAATACAATGCCTGGCACATAATAAGTGCTCAACAAATCTTTTCTAGTGACTCACATGAAACCAGCATAGCATGCCTAATAGGGTTATGAATTCAAATGTCTTAGGCAGCCAAGCAGTTAAGTAAATAAACCAAGCAGCCTGCATGTAGGGTCTGCAACACTGCAAAGCACCACCTTGCCTAGAGGAGTTTAAATCCAACATTTTAAAAAAACACAACATGCAGCTTGGCCGAGACAGCCACTTTGCAGCCTCTGGCCCATACTAATTCTGGCTCTTCATTACACCACATGATGCCTAGCATACCATCTAGTCATTTTATGTGATTCAGTGTTGTCTTTGCAAATATACCTGAAGCATCCTGAAGATGAAGGGTATGACATACACCGCCCAATCACCAAAAATGGCCTAGAACAGTACTGGTCACATGGTAGATACTCAGTGAGCAACTGCTGAACTGGGGCTGTAGGCCAGGCATGGTGGCTCACGTCTATAATCCTAGCACTTTGGGAGGCCGAGACGGGCAGGTCACTTGAGGTCAGGAGTTCAATACCAGCCTGGCCAACATGGTAAAACCCCATCTCTACTAAAAGTACAAAAATTAGCCAGGCACGGTGACATGCGCCTGTAATCCCAGCTACTCCAGAAGCTGAGGCACAAGAATCACTTGAATCCGGGAGGTGGAAGTTGCAGTGAGCTGAGATGGTGCCACTGCACTCCAGCCTGGGCGACAAGAACGAAACTACATCTCAAAAAAAAAAAAAAAAGGCCGGGTGCTGTGCCTCACACCTGTAATCCCAGCACTTTGGGAGGCCGAGGTGGGTGGATCACGAGGTCAGGAGATCGAAACCATCCTGGCTAACACGGTGAAACCCCGTCTCTACTAAAAATACAAAAAATTAGCCAGGCGTGGTGGCGGGCGCCGGTAGTCTCAGCTACTCCAGAAGCTGAGGCACAAAAATCGCTTGAACCCAGGAGGTGGAGGTTGCAGTGAGCCAAGATGGAGCCACTGGCACTCCAGCCTGGGCAACAAGAGCGAAACTTCATCAAAAAGAAAAAGAAAGAAAGATGGAGAGGAAAGGGGAGGGGAAAGACAGAAGAAAGAAAGAAAGAAAGAAAGAAAGAAAGAAAGAAAGAAAGAAAGAAAGAAAGAAAGAAAGAAAGAAAGGGAAACAGAAAGAGAGAAAGAGAAAGAAAGAAAGAAAGAAAGAAAGAAAGAAAGAAAGAAAGAAAGAAAGAAAGAAAAGAAAGGAAAAGAGAAAAGAGAAAGCAAGCAAAGCCAAGCCAGGCTGTAAACACAAGCCTAGTATTCCCAGCAACTCTGAGATGCTGCATGGTATGTATGTTTTTCTACCCAGGTCCTGGGACCAGACTTAGTCCAGGCTGGGCCGAGGTATGGTGACCAGGTCAAAGAGGGACTTGCCTTGCAGGGTTTTCTTCAACTGCATCAAATATGCTTGTTGCTGAGCCACCTTTGCAGGTGGTACTGCTACATCTGGACACATTATCTCAGCACAGAACAAGCTAGAATATGCTGTACACTGAAGTGTTTTAAGAAGTTTGGTCCCTACTTCCTGTACCCTCAAACTTCCTTTGCACCTCCTAGAGTCAGCATGAGGTATATAGAAAGACCAGACTGAAGATTAACAGACAGAGGTCCTAATCCCACCTCCTCCACTTACAAACTCTAGAATTATCCCTGGCAGACAACCTCTTTTAGAAGTTTCACTATTTATATCAGTAAAGTGCAGATAACAATATTTATCTCAAAAGATTCTAGAGGGTATATAAAGTGTGTGACACTGTACAGCCCAATACAGCAATCCCTGGCCATATGTGGCTACTAAGCACTTGAAAAGTGGCACAGGCTGCCCTCAGTGTAAAATACAAACCAGGTTTCAAAAACTTAGTACAAAAAACAAGAATGTAAAATATCCCATTAATAATGTTTTTATATTGATTATAATAATTTTGGAATATATTGTGTTAAATATATTACTAAAATCAATTTCAACTGTTTCTTTCATGTTTGAATATGGCTACTAGAAAATTTAAAATTATATCTATAACTCACGTAACATTTCTATTAGACAGCAGCATCACTCTAGCACAGAGCCTCGTACACAAAAAGCATTCCAAATGTCAGTTTCCTTCCCCTACAGGTAGGACATGAGTGACCACGATTCACATCCCCTTCCTCTTGCCAAATTCAAACCCTGCATTTATTTATTTGGTAAATATTTATAGTGCCTGGCCCTGTGTGAGATGCTAGAGACACAATACGAAGCAAAACCAGACACTATCTTCTTCACAGACCTTACAATCTGGTGGGATGGACAGAGAAATATCAATACTTTTGTAAATAAATGTAAAACTGCAGTTGTGCAAGTGTTGTGATGGACAAGTACCCAGGGTAACAAAAGTAGGGTATTGGCCCAAGAGTCAGAGACAGGGATGCCTCCCCTGCAGAAGTGACGCTTAAGCGGAGATTTGAAGGATGAAGAAGAGTTTACAAGACTAAGCCGGAGGAGGAAGAGCAGACCAGGGAGGAGGAATACTAAATAAAAGGCCCCAAGGAAGGCAGGCGTTTGGGATGTAAAAGGAACAGAAAGAGGCCAGTGTGTGGAGGGCACTGAGAAAGCGGGAGGAGTAGATAGACTTGGAAGAGGTCGGCGGGACCAGATCTCCAGGGCCCGGGTGAGGTTCTGGGTCTGACCCTACAAAGGGGTGGGAAGCCAGCCAGTTTCATGCCCGGAAGTATCTAGATCTGCTCTGCATTTTGAAAAGGTTTCTCGGCCGGGGGCGGTGGCTCATGCCCGTAATCCCAGCACTTTGGGAGGCCGAGATGGGCGGATCGACTGAGGTCAGGAGTTCAAGACCAGCCTAACGGTGAAACCCCGTCGCTACTAAAAATACAAAAATTAGCCGGGTGTGGTGGCAGGCGCCTGTAATCCCAGCTACTTGGGAGGCTGAGGCAGGAGAATCGTTGGAACCAGGCAGGCAGAGGTTGTAGTAAGCCGAGATTGCACCACTGCACTCCAGCCTGGGCGGCAGAGCGAGACTCTGTCTCAAAAACGTTTCAAAAAAAAAAAGAAAGAAAGAAAAGAAAAAAGAAAAGGTTTCTCTCCGCACGGTGAGAGGAATACAAGAGAGCGGCCCCTGTGCCTGCAAGTAGACCACTTAGGACACTGCAACTGTCCAGGCAGGAAGCGAGAGGGGCCTGAAGGATGAGCGCCAGGGATGGAAAGTACATGCAAGTGGGGAGGAGAGGAGGAGGAGAAGGGGATGCTACTGAGCATGTAGGATTCACGGGGCGAACTGGTGGACCCGGGCAGCGGGGTCCAGGTCGAGCGTGACCCCGGGCTTTAGACTGGTGCGGGCCCGGCACGAGCGCTCTCCGGCTCCTTCCCAGCCCTCTCCGTGCCCTCCCTCCCCGATCTTCCCAACCAACGGCTCCCTCCTGTTCCCTCCGACCGCTGCCCCGCCCAGCCGCCGCACCTGGCGGCCTGGCCCGCCCTCTGCCGCCCTGCGACGCCCCTTCTGGGTCCAGGACCTGGCCTCTCCCCCCAACCCGAGGCCCCGGCTGGGCCGCCACCCCTCGGGGGCCCGACGAACCGGCGCGGTCCAGCCCAGGCCCAACCTCTCAGCTCCTCAGCTTATGGGGCGGACGCAGGCCGCAGCGCTTGGCCCGGCCTCTCTGCCCTGTGTCTCTCGGGCCGGGCCCCTCTCCACTGCCTGCCGCCTCCAGTCCCCGGCGCGCCCCTCACTCATCAGGGTGCCAACCTAGGCCCAGCTCCCGCTCCCGGGTCTCTCCTCAACGGCTCCTTCCTCCACCTGCCCCGCCTTCTTGGGACCCCGCCCCACAAAGGCCAGGCCGGGCTCCTATTGCTCCGTCTCGCCGTCACGCTGAGCTCACTTTCTTCAATTGGGTTGCTTGTCTGTCACTCAAGAAGGGGTGGGCGCAGCTGCGGGTTGAGGGGGAAAACTCCGGCCGTTCCCGCCCCTCTGGTAGAGGCCTCTTAAAGAAACAGGACGCCTTTCCCCCGCCGGTACGGGGTCTGAAGGAACGTGATTTCCTTGCAAATGCAAGAGGCAGCTTTCTTTTTCCCCCAAACTTTTTTTTTCTTTTTGGTATGCAGTCTTAGAGTGAAGGAAAAGGCTTTGGTTCCCTGCGTCAAATCATAGGTTGTGAGCTCTAAGCAGTCCTCTGGTGGCACTCCGCCCTGTGCCCAGCGGGCACTTACTGCACATTTAACAGTGGGGAGTGGGGAACTGAGTGGGAGTGACATTCGTGTCAGAGGCTGTGAGCAGCCGCGCTGCTCACCACCGAGTTGGGCTGACCGTGGCCGCTGAGGAGAGGCAGAAGGGTACAACCCGGCTGTGCTTTTGGAAGGGATCCGGGAGGTGACATTCGTCACTGCACCTGCGGATCGGAACAAGGCCGGGCACCGCGCCAAGGACTCACTCCTGCTGTCTCTCTTCATGCTCACAGCAGCCCTGTGATGGAGACAGCACCCTGATCCCTTCGCTGCAGATGAGGACACAGGTTCACAGAGGGTCCGAGATCTTACAGCTGGTGAGGGGCAGAGCAAAACGCCAACCTATTCCTGTTGGATTCCAAAGTTTATGCTTTAATCGTTCGTCTAGCAGATTCTTACAACAATCCTGGGAGATGTGTATTCAGTTGTCCCTTTGCAGATAAAGAAACTGATACTCAGCAAAGAAACTACATAGTGACTACCGCTTATAGGGCACTGCACAGTCTGCAAAGCAGTTTTACATATGTTGTTTCATTTGATCCTCAAAATATCTTCGAATTAAAGATTATTTTTCTTAGTCCCATTTTACAGGTGAATAAAGTGAGGCTTGGGGAGGTTGAGGCTTAGCCATAGGTAACATTGCTAAAGCTCTGGCAGGGGTTACTCTTTCTCCTTCTCACTGGCTGGCCCCAGCCTTTACCTTGTGATGATGATGATGATGTGCTAGGGGACAGAGCCACAGCACAAAAGGTGCCGAATGCTACCTGCCGACTTGGGACACTCACTTCATACTCTTATGTGAAAAAGAAATGATCTTCTCCGTTCTTTTTATTACTAATTTTGACAGCAGGGAGGGCTGTTAGAGCCAACCCTGCACTCACACCACACTGAGGAAGAAAGCCTTAAATTTTGTACCCTAGGTGCCTTGCTTCATTCTAGTCCTGACCCTGCTTAATACACATTTAACCAAGGAATGAATCACTCACTTAAGCTTTACAAGACTGTGTAATTTTTTTGCTGATATTGCCAGTGCAAGTTCTTTGATTGCGAGTCTTAAGAATCAATTCTGGCTAACTTTACCTGAAAAGGATTTTATTGGCAGGCTAGTATCTAACTCACAGAGGTAACAGGAAGCTGAAGAATCAGGCTTAGAATAGGTCAGAAAGCGGAGATGCTTTGAGAGTTTAGGCAGGCAAGTGAATCAATTCCATGTTTTTCTTCCCTTTCTTGACCAGAGCTTTCTTTGATGAGTCGAAGTCCCTGGAGCAAGGGTTCAATTTGTTGAGCTCAGGTAACATGTCCACACCCTCTTCCTCCACCTCAGCTGCTCCCAGTGGGCAACTAAAAATTAGCCGGCTGTGGTGGCACGCGCCTGTAATCCCAGGTACTCCAGAGGCTGAGGCAGACAATTGCTTAAACCTGGAGGGGCGGAGGTTGCAGTGCAGGGCAACTAAGTTCAGGTGCCCTGTTTTCAGGCTGGGATCAAATAGGAGGAGTTCCTGCAGTGGAATGTCATGATTACACAAATGCAATTGTGTCTGGCATGTGGGAGAGCATAGCAGAGATCCTGAGCTTTGTAACCTTATAGACCTTTGTGCTATTTACCAGCTGTTTGTCCCTGAGTAAGTTACTAGATCTCTCTGAGCCTGTTTCCTTGTGTGTACAATGGGAAGAATAACGGTACCAGCCTTAATGGATTGTTGTGAGAAGTGAGATCACTGCAAATGTACAACACTTAGCAGAATGTCTGCATATAAGTGCTTAATAAATTGTAAGTTATAAAATAGTAACATTAGAGTAGGCCTTCCATAACTACTTATTGTGTGAGTGAATTATCTACCCCTCTCATTTCTCTAATCCATTTGACTTTTGTTTGTTTCTTGTTTTTGAGACAGAATCTCCCTCTGTCACTCAGGCTGGAATGCAGTGGCACGATCTTGGTTCACTGCAACCTTCGCCTCCCAGGTTCAAGAGATTCTCCTGCCTCAGCCTCCCAAGTAGCTGGGACTACAGGTGTGCACCACGACACCCGGCTAATTTTTGTATTTTTAGTAGAGACGGAGTTTCACCATGTTGGCCAGGCAGGTCCCAAACTCCTGACCTCAAGTGATCTGCCTGCCTCAGCCTCCCAAAGTGCTGGGATTATAGGCATAAACCACCGCATCCAGCCAATATGGCCCATCTTTAGAGTGGTGGGGAGCTTAGAGACAAAATCTTTTTTTTTTTTTTTTTTTTTTTTTTTTTTTGAGACAGAGTCTTGCTCTGTCAGCCAGGCTGGTGTGCAGTGGCGCCACCTTGGCTCACTGCAACCTCCGCCCCTCCAGGTTTAAGCAATTGTCTGCCTCAGCCTCTGGAGTACCTGGGATTACAGGCGCGTGCCACCACAGCCGGCTAATTTTTTTTGTATCTTTAGTAGACACAGGGTTTCACCATCTTGGCCAGGCTGCTCTTGAACTCCTTACCTCGTGATCCACCTGCCTCAGCCTCCCAAAATGCTGGGATTACAGGCGTGAGCCACCGCACCTGGCCACAGAATCTTTACCATGGTCTACAAGACCCTGGATGATCTGGCACTTTACTTCCCAGACTTAATCTATTCCTACTCTCCCCTACCTTACTGTTTGAGTCTCGCATACTAATTTCCCATTCTGTGAACACACAGTTTCTTCTCATCTGTGTGCCTTTGGACCTGCTGTTCCCTCTCTTGGAATGCTCTTCCCCCAGCTCATCACAGGGCTTCCATCTTCACTTTATTCAGGCCATGCTCTGTTATCTCCTCCTCCAAGTCTTTCCTGACAACTCTATCACCTATCATCCAGCCCCTCCACCCCTCTTCTTCCCTTAACCTGCTCTAATCTCCCTAGCATTGCATGTCATAGTACCGTTTTTTGTTTCTAACTTCCACATTAGTTGTAAGCTAGCTCCATGACAGCAGAGATATTGACTGTCTTGTTCATAGCTGTATCTCTGCTACCTAGAACAAATCTATTATAGTACATAATATGGGGTCAATATCTTTTTTGACCATGTAAAATAATGGTTGCGTCACTGAATAACAAAAATGACCTATGAGTAAATGGAAGGCCTCTAGGAACTTGACTTATTCTTAAATCGTTCTAAACACAGATTAATCATGGCCCTTCTCACATAGAATTATTGTCAGGTAAAACCCCCGCCACCACACCAAAAGGCTTTTTTAATTTTTTTGAGATGGAGTCTTGCTCTGCTGCCTAGGCTGAAGTGCAGTGGCACTATCTTGGCTCACTGCAACTTCCCCCCACCCAGGTTCAAGCAATTCTCCCGCCTCAGCCTCCCGAGTAGCTAGGATTGCAGACACCTGCTGCCATGCTCAGCTAATTTATTTATTTATTTATTTATTTATTTATTTATTTATTTATTTATTTATATTTTTATTAGAGACAGGGCTTCACCATGTTGGCCAGGCTGGTCTCAAACTCCTGACCTCAAGTGATCCGCCCACCTTGGCCTCCCAAAGTGCTGAGATTACAGGCGTGGGCCACCACACCTGGCCACAGCCAGTTTTGTTTCATTTATATTCCTACTTCATTTATATACATTCCTTCTTCCTCCGAATTATTCTGAAGTAAAACCTATACATCATATCATTTTTTAATTACCTTATATGTATCTGTAGAAAACAAAGAATTTTTAAAAATATGTTCACAATGCCATTAAATACCAAAAAATTAATACATTCTGAAAATAGCCACAAATCCAGAGTTCACATTTTCTTGACTTTCTCATAAGTGATTTTTTTCTAGATTATCTGTTTCAATCAGATACCTGTTTGCTCATGTTTACATTCCTAACTGAACAATGTCTAAACTTAAACTGACATAAAACACAGATGATCTTATGACCAAATGCTTAGTGCAAGAAAAAACTTCAAATTGCAAGAGGAATCCCTCCAAATACAGAAAGGACCAGTATTTTAAGAGATATGTTAACTAAAATGTGGCAGTGTAAGGAGCAGAGCAGGACGAACCTTTAAGTCTGAAACTTGCAAGTCAATTTCATAGTCAGCTTCTGTGTCCTTCCACAAGAACCTCTGGCATCTCTTTTCTCTACAATGAAGGTAAAAATAGTAGCTATTTCAGAGCAGGAAAATGCTTAGAGCAGTGCCAGAAGAGGGTTGAGGCTATATAAAGTTTAGCTATTTGTATATTGTAACAAACCTACAACTTTTTTTTTTTTAAGTCAATAATGGAGTTCTTTGGGAAGAGTAGCAGCCTCCTGTCCGGGAACACCTGCAGTTTACTAAGTGACCACTGGTGTCCGCTAACATTTGCCTCTATTTCTCTCAATAATATACTGTCCAGCTGCTACTTGATTTAGCAATTTTATATCCTTTCTTTTTCTTTTTTTTCCTTTCCCTTTTCCTGAGACACAGTCCCGCTCTGTCCTCCAGTCTGGACTGCAGCAGCGCCATTATAGCTCACTGCCACCTCCACCCCCCGGCTCAAGCAATCCTCCTGCATCAGCCTTTGGAGTAGCTGGGACTACCCACCGGGCCCACCAGGCCCGGCTAATCTTTGTGGCTTTTGTTTTGTTTTTCCGTTAGGAGACCGGGTTTCGGGCAAGGTGCAGTGACTCACCCCTGCAATTCCAGCACCCCCGGAGGCCGAGGCCGGAGGATCACCCGAGGTGAGGAGCTGGAAACCAGCCCTACTAACATGGAGAAACCGTGTCTCTACCAAAAAAATAAAAAATAAAAAACTAACCGGGCATGGTGGCTAACGCCCGCAATCCCAGCCACTCAGGAGGCTGAGACAGGAGAATCGCCCAAACCTGGGAGGCGGAGGCCTAGGCGAGCTGAGACCACGCCACTGCCCTCCAGCCTGGGCAAAGGAGTAAGACTCCTCTTCAAGAAAAAAAAAAAAAGAGACCAGGTTTCACCATATTTCCCAGGCGGGTCTGGAACTCCTAGGCTCAAGTGATCTGCCGCCCTTGGCCGTCCAAAGTCCTGGGATCACAAGCGTGAGCCGCCACGCCAGGCCGATCTATTCCTTTCTGATTAATAAATTGGGCTGGGCGCGGTGGCTCATGCCTGCAATCCCAGCACCCTGTGGTTCACTCCTGCAATCCCAGCACCCCAGGAGGCTGAGGCGGGCGGATAACCTGAGGTCAGAAGTTTGAGACCAGCCTGACCAATAGGGAGAAACCCACGTCTGTACCAAAAAATAAATAAATAAATAAATGAGCCAGGCATGGTGGCTCATGCATGCAATCCCAGCCACTTGGGAGGCTGAAGCAGAACCACCTAAACCCGGAGGCGGAGGCCTGGCGAACCCAGACCTCACCACTGCCGTCCAGCCTGGGCAACAAGAGCAAAACTCCGCCTCAAAAAAAAAGAGACCAGGTTTCACCATGTTGCCCAGGCGGGTCTGGAACTCCTAGGCTCAAGAGATCCACCACGCTCGGCCATCCAAAGTTCTAGGATCACAAGCGTGAGCCGCCACTCCAGGCTGATCTATTCCTTTCCGAATAATAAATTGGGCCGGGTGCGGTGGCTCACGCCTGCAATCCCAGCATCCCTGGAGGCTGAGGCGGGCAGATAACCTGAGGTCGGGTGTTTGAGACCAGCCTAACCAACATGGAGAAACCCCGTCTGTACCAAAAAGAAAAAAAAAAAAAAATGAGCCGGGCATCGTGGCTCACGCCTGCAATCCCAGCCAGTCGGGAGGCTGAGGCAGGAGAACCACCCAAAGCCAGAGGCGGAGGCCACGGGGAGCCAAGACTGTGCCGCTGCTCTCCAGCCGGACTAGAAGAACGACATTCAGCTTCAAAAAAGAAAAAAAACATAATAATAATAATAAAGAGACCGGGTTTCACCATGTTGCCCAGACCAGTCTGGAACTCTTAGGCTCATGCGATCCACCGGGCTCGGCTGTCGAATGTCCTGGGATCACAAGCATGAGCCACCACACCAGGATGATCTATTCCTTTCTGATTAATAAATTGGGCTGGGTGCGGTGGCTCACGCCTGCAATCCTGTAGCGGGATTTTTTAAGGAATTAGAGAGACTGATGGGGTTTAGGAGGATATTTATTATTTAGGTGCACTGGCCCAGTTGGATTAACATTTCAAGCATTGAGTCCTGGAACCAAGGGCTATCTTTTAAGCATTTCGTGGGGCGGGGGGTAGATCTGTGCAGGGGGAAGCATATTACAGAAGCAAGAAACAAAGATATTTAATTGAAACATGCATTATATTATTTTTTACTATTTAAGGAAAAATATGTTTTGTTGAGTTTGTTTAGTGACCTTGCAATTGCACAGTTAGGGAATTAGCCAGGCACGGTGGCTCAGGCCTGCAATCCCAGCCACTCGGGAGGCCGAGGCAGGCAGATAACCTGAGGTCGGGAGTTTGAGACCAGCCTGACGAGGCATGATGGCTCACGTGTGCAATCCCAGCCACTTAGGAGGCTGTGGCAGGAGAATCACCCAAACCCAGGAGGCAGAGGCCCGGCGAGCCGAGACCTCGCCACTGCACTCCAGCGTGGGAAATAAGAGTGAATCTCCGTCTCAAAACAAACAAACAAAAAAAACAGGCCGGGCACGGTGGCTCACGCCTGTAATCTCAACATTTTGGGAGGCTGAGGCTGGTGGATCATGAAGTCAGGAGATCGAGACCATCCTGGCTAACACGGTGAAACCCCGAATCTATTAAAAAAAAAAAAATACAAAAAAATTAGTCAGGCGTAGTGGCGGGCACCTATAGTCCCAGCTTCTCGGGAGGCTGAGGCAGGAGAATGGCGTGAACCCGGGAGGCGGAGCTTGCAGTGAGCTGAGATCATGCCACTGCACTCCAGCCTGGGCAAGAGAGCGAGACTCTGTCTCAAAAAAAAGAGACCAGGTTTCACCGCCTTGCCCAGGCCAGTCTGGAACTCGGGAGGCTGTGGCAGGAGAACCACCCAAACCCGGGAGGCGGAGGCCTGACAAGCCGAGACCTCGCCACTGCACTCCAGCCTGGGCAACAAGAGCGAATCTCTGCCTCAAAAAAAAAAAAGTGACCGGGTTTCACCATGTTGCCCAGGCAGATCTAGAACTCCTAGGCTCAAGCAATCCGCCGCGCTGGGCCGTCCAAATTCTTGGGATCACAAGCGTGAGCCACCACACCAGGCCGATCTATTCCTTTCTGATTAATAAATTGGGCCCCGAGTGGTGGCTCATGCCTGCAATCCCAGCACCCCGGGAGACCAAGGCTGGCAGGTAACCTGAGGTCGGGAGTCTGAGACCAGCCTGACAAACATGGAGAAACCCCGTCTGTACCAAAAAAGAACAAAAACAAAAAATACAAAAAAACTACAAAATGAGCCGGGCATTGTGGCTCACGCGTGCAATCCCAGCCACTCCGCAGGCTGAGACAGGAGAACCACCTAAACCCATAGGCGGAGGCCGCTGGGAGCTGAGACCGCGCCACTGCACTCCAGCTGGGCAACAAGAGCGAAACTCTACCTCAAAAAAAAAAAAAAAAAGACCGGGTTTCACCATGTTGCACAGGCCAGTCTGGAACACCTAGGCTCATGAGATCCGCGCACCCTCGGCTGTCCAAAGTCCTGGGATCACAAGCGTGAGCCACCATGCCAGGCCAATCTATTCCTTTCTGATTAATAAAGTGGGCCGGGCGTGGTGGCTCAGCCCTGCAATCCCAGCACCCCGGTGGCTCACCCCTGCAATCCCAGCACCCCGGGAGGCCGAGGCAGGCAGATAACCTGAGGTCAGGAGTTTGAGACCAGCCTAACTAACAGGGAGAAACCCGTCTGTACCAAAAAATTGTCAGGCCTCTGAGCCCAAGCCAAGCTATTGCATCCCCTGTGACTTGCACGTATACATCCAGATGGCCTAAAGTAACTGAAGATCCACAAAAAAAGTGAAAATAGCCTTAACTGATGACACTCCACCATTGTGATTTGTTCCTTCCCCACCCTAACTGATCAATGTACTTTGTAATCTCCCCCACCCTCAAGAAGGTACTTTGTAATCTCCCCCACCCTTAAGAAGGTTCTTTGTAATTCTCCCTGCCCTTGAGAATGTACTTTGAGAGATCCACCCCCTGCCCCCCAAAACATTGCTCCTAACTCCACCGCCTATCCCAAAACCTATAAGAACTAATGATAATCCACCATCCTTTGCTGACTCTCTTTTCGGACTCAGCCCGCCTGCACCCAGGTGAAATAAACAGCCATGTTGCTCACACAAAGCCTGTTTGGTGGTCTCTTCACATGGACGCGCATGAAAAAAATAAAAATTAAAAATATAAAAAAATTAAAAAGCAAATGAGTCGGGCATGGTGGCTCATGCCTGCAATCCCGGCCACTCTGGAGGCTGAGGGAGAACCACCCAAACCTGGGAGGCGGAGGCCACAGCCAGCAAAAACCATGCCTCTGCACTCCAGCCTGGGCAACAAGAGCGAAACTCCCAGTCTCAAAAAAAATAAAAAAGAGACCGGGTTTCACCATGTTGCCCAGGCTGGTCTGGAACTCCTAGGCTCAAGCGATCCTCTGCACTCAAGCGATCCTCCGCGCTCGGCTGTCCAAAGTCCTGGGATCAAAAGTGTGAGCCACCATGCCAGGCCCATCACTCCTGTAATCCCAGCACTTTGGGAGCCCAAGGCAGGTGGACCACCTGAGGTCAGGAGTTTGAGAACAGCCTGGCCAACATGGTGAAGCCTCATCTCTACTAAAAATACAAAAATCAGCCAGGCGTGGTGTACTGTACCTGTAGTCCCAGCTACTCAGGAGGCTGAGGCAGGGGAATCACTTGAACCCAGGAGGCAGAGGATGCAGTGAGCCGAGATCCCCTGACTACACTCCAGCCTGGGTAGCAGAGCTGTGTCTCAATAACAATAACAATAATAACAATAATAATTGTGATTGTATTTAGAAATTATTGAAATAAATTTTTTCGCTACATCAGATCAATTTGGGTTCCTTCTTAAAATGGCCATTTCATTTTTGGTTCCTGTATTATTTTATTGTATTCCTTAAATTCCTTGGGTTGGGTTTCAACTTTCTCTTGAATCTCGATAATCCTCATTCCTATTCCTCTTCTGAATTCTGTGTCTGTCATTTCAGCCATTTCAGCTTGGTTAAGAACATTGCTGGGGAACTAGTGCAGTCATTTGGAGGTAAGAAGACACTCCGGCTTTTTGAATTACCATAGTTTTTACGCTGATTCTTTCTCTTATGTGTGGGGCTGATGTTCCTTTAATCTTTGAAGTTACTTTCCTTTGGATGGGTTTTTTTGCTTGTATATTTGATGCCCTTGGGGGTTTGATTGTGGTGTCAGGTAGGTTCATTTGACTGATTTTGTTTCTGGATCATTTTACGGGGGCTAAGGCTCAGCTCAGCACTCCTGGGCTACCTGCTCTAACTCTGGGGGACTGGTTTTGGGCTCCCAGCTTTCTTCTCTGGCCCCTTGATTTAGGAATTTGCCAAAGTGTTTCACTGGGGCAATGGCAGTGGGATTTGTGCTCACTCATGCATGCCAGCAGCTGCAGCAGCACATTGGGGTGCATGTACATTGGCTGGGGAGGGGCACTGGTGAGAGCAGGGCAGCAGCATTCCTGCACATGCTCTCACACTGGCAGCAGCATGGCAGGGACAGGGAACTTGTGGGGGCAGGATTGCTGGTGTCCATGTGTGCATTCATAGCAGCAACAGCAGTGGCATGATGCGGGCAGGGTTACCAGTGTCCGTGCATGCATTTGCACTGCTGATTGCAGTGGTGTGGAAGGGGCAGGGTTGTCAGTGTCTGCGCACATGTTCATACTGGCAGTGGTGACACAGCAGAGTGACCACACATCAGCAGGGGTGGAGAACAGCAGGGTGCACTCATGCCAGTAGCAGTGGCATGGTGTAATACCTGCACACACATCCACCAGCATGGTAGGCAAGATCTGCCCATGCGAGTGTGCTGACAAAGCAGTGGGGGAAGAGGTCGTGGGTACACTGGTGTGCACTGGCAGAGGTCAGTCTGCTGGAGCTTCCAAAAGGTTAGGTGCAGTCCACCAGCAAGGGAGCTGTGATGAGGGTCCCTGGGAAGCACCCTGATTGGGCATCCAAGGCCATGCTGCAAGCAGGCATGGCCAGGCTGGGACCTCAGGAGAGGCCAGCAGATAAGGGGGCACACAGATCAGACTGAGCAAGACCAAGGGCAAGACCATCCAGGTCCAACAGTCACGCTAAGGCTAAAATCTCCCAGAGGAGCATGGCGAACCTTGGGGGATGGATGTCACTAGCCATGCTCCACTGTAGCCATTCCCAAGCCAAAACCGTCTGGGCTCTGCACAGGCTGGAGTCCTGCCCCTACTACCTCTCTAGGCAGGTCTTCCTGTCAGCTCAAATGTCTGTGGGGGTTGTGGGGTCTCCTGCAGCTAGGATTCTGGAGGTTCATGGTGAGAGTAGGCCACTCCTCACCTGTTCAGTTTACTCCTTCCCCAGGAGATGCTAGGAGCAAGGAACAAGTCCTGGTGCTCAGAAACCCTATGTAGTGTTCCCAGCATACTCCCCCTTCAGTCCAGCATCTGTGTCCTCCCTCTGTCCACTCTCGACACTTTTGTTCTGAAGAGCTGCTCAGAGTGTGCCAGTCTCTCTCAAAATCCCAGTATCTTTGTGGGAGAATATTCCTCCTGGCTGCATCTACTCAGCCATCTTGGCTCCTCCTCAAGAATTTCATAATACAATCAAAAGCATTAGCAGCAGAATAGGCCAAGCTAAAGAAAGAATTACAGAGCATGATATGGTTTGGATCTGTGTCCCTGAATCTCATGTTGAATCATAATCCCTAATGTTGGAGGTGGGTCCTGATAGGAAGGTGATTTGATCTTGGGAGCAGTTGCTCATGAATGGTTTAGCACCATCTATCTTGGTACTGTGCTCTCAATAGTAAGTGAATTCTCATAAACTCTGGTTAAAAGTGTATAGCACTGCTCCCCTCACTGTCTCTTGCTCCTACTCTGGCCATGTGAAGTACATGCTCTCCCTCTGCCTTCCACCATGAATGGAAGCTTCCTGAGGCTTTCCCAGAAGCCAGGCAGATGCCAGCATCATGCTTCCTGTACAGCCTGTGGAACTGTGAGCCAATTAAACCTCTTTTCTTCATAAATTACCCAGTCTCAGGCATTTCTTTATAGCAATGCATGAATGGACTAATACAGAAAATTGATACTTAGAAGTGGAGTATTGCTATAAAGATACCTGAAAATGTGGAAGCAGCTCTGGAACTGGATAATGGGCAGAGGTTAGGAGAGTGTGGAGGGCACAGAAGAAGAGAGGAAGATGAGGGAAAGTTTGGAACTTCCTAGAGACTGGTTGAATGGTTGTGACCAAAATGCTATAATGATATGGACAGTGAAGTCCAGTCTGATGAGGTCTCAGATGGAAATGAGGAAGTTATTGGGAAATGCAGCAAAGGTCACACTTGTGACATCATAGCAAAGAACATGACTGCATTGTGTCCATACCCCAAGGATTCATGGAAGGACAAACAAGAGTGATGACCTAGGGTATCTGTCAGAAGAAATTTTTAAGCAGCAAAGTGTTCAAGAAGTGGCATGGCTGGGTTTTTTTGTTTGTTTTTTGTTTTGTTTTGTTTTGGGGGGGTTTTTTGAGACAGAGTCTCACTCTGTCACCCAGGCTGGAATGCAGTGGCACCACCTCAGGTCACTGCAACCTCCGCCTCCTGGGTTCAAGCGATTCTCCAACCTTAGCCTCCCGAGTAGCTGGGACTGCAGGTGCACATCACCAGGCCTGGCTAATTTTTGTATTTTTAGTAGTGACGAGTTTTCGCTATATTGGCCAGGCTGGCCTTGAACTCCTGGCCTCAAGTGATCTGCCCACCTTGGCCTCCCAAAGTGCTGGGATTACAGGCATGAGCCACTGTGCCCAGTCAGCAGGGCTGCTTTTTAACAGCCTATGACCAGATTTGGCAGTAAGAGAATGACTTAAAAGTGGAATTTATAATTAAAAGGGAAATAAACCATTAAAATTTGGAAAATTTCCAGCCTTGCTATGTGGTAGAAAAGAGCATTTTCAGACAAGGAATTCAAGGGGGCAGTGGAGCAATCTCTTGCTAGAGACATAGGCAGAGACAAAAGGGAGCCAGGTGCTAACAGTCAAGACAATGGAGGAAATCCCTAGAGGCATTTTAGAAATCTTCAAGGACACCCCTCTCATCACAGGCCCAGAGGTCTAGGGGGACAGTATGTTTTTGGGTGCCAGGCCCCAGGTGCCACAGCTTTGTGACACCTTGGAATGCTGCTTCCATATCCAAGCCATTCTGGCTCTAGCCATAGCCCAAATAGCCTCAAGTACAGCTTGGGCTGCTGCTCCAAAGGGTGAAGGTCATAAGCCTTGGCAGTTTCCACATGTGTTAAGTCTGCAAAATGCAAGGGTGGGGGAGGCTTGGAAGCTTCCACCTAGGTATCAGAGGATGTGCCAGGAATCCAGGGTGCCCAGGCAGAAGGTTGCTGTAGGGCAGAACCCCCAAAGAAAGACTCTACTTAGGCAATCCTGAGTGGATAGTGGGGTTGAGGGCCCCACAAAAAAAAGCCTATATTAGGGCAATGCCTAATGGAGCTGTGGGAACAGGGCTGCCACCTTCCAGACCCAAGAACAGTACAGCCACCAGCAGTGTGCACCCTCAGTCTGGAAAAGCCACAGCCATCGAACTCTAACCTGTGAGAGTAGCCAGGTGGGCTGCACCCAGCAAAGCCATGGGGGTGGGAATGCCCAAGGCCTTGGGGGGACCACTTCTTGCACCATGGTGCCCAGGATACAGTACATGGACTCAAATATTATTTTGGAGCTTAAAGGTTTAATGCCTTCGCCAATAGGTTTCAGTCTTGCATGGCCAATTTCAGTCTTGCAATAACCTTTTCTTTTGGCCAATTTCTCACTTTTGAAATAATAACGCTTACCCAGTATCTGTCTTATCATTCTAACTTAAAAGCAAATAACTCGTTTTTAGTTGTACAGGCTTACAGGTGTAAAAACTTGGCCTTGAGTCTCAAATGAAACTTTAGACTTTGGACTTATGAGTTGATGATTGGAATAAGTTAAGCCTTTGGGGACTATTAGGAAAGGGTGATTATATTTTGCAGTGTGAGAAGTACACATGATTTGGGGGGCCTGAGGTGAAATGATAAAGTTTGGATATTCATTCCCTCCAAATATCATGTTGAAATTTGTACCCAATGTGGAGGTGGGACCTAATAGGAGGTATTTGTGTCATGAGGACAAACCCCTCATGAATGGTTGATGCCATCCTCTCTGCAATGGGTGAATTCTCACTCTTAATTCCTCTGAGAACTGAATGTTTAAAAGAGCCTGGAACTCCCCTCCTTGCTCTCTTGCTTCTACTGTCTCATCATGTGATTCTGCACACACAGCACCCCTTCACCTTCCACCAGGGGAGAAAGCCCCCCAGGAGACTCACCAGATGCAGATGCAGGGGACTTGCTTCTCAGGCAAGCTGCACAACTGTAAGTTAAATAAACCTCTTTTCTTTATCAATTACCCAGCCTCAGGTATTCCTTTAGAGCAAACAAAAACAGACTCAGATAGAAAATACATAAAAAGAAATTAAGAACAAATGTGAGAAATTTCATTCCAATAGCATGTTGTCAACACTAGATTACAGAGTGCTCTATGTGTTAACCATTTCCATTCTCTGAAAGTAATGAGCACATGATGCACCTCTGAAAGAAATTGTTTAAATTTACCTTTTTTTTTTTTTGAGATGAGTCTCACTCAGTTGCCCAGGCTGGACTGCAGTGGCGCAATCTCAGCTCACTGCAGCCTCCACTTCCTGGGTTCAAGCAATTCTCCTTCCTCACCCTCCAGAGTAGCTGGGACTACAGGTATGCACCACCACACCCAGCTAATTTTTGTATTTTTAGTAGAGACAGGGTTTCACCAGGCTGGTCTCGAACTCCTTGCCTCAAGTGATCCACCCACTTCAGCCTTCCAAAGTGCTGTGATTACTGGCATGAGCCACCTTGCCTGGCCTAGATTTACCTTTTAAATGTGCTTATGTAAATACCTCATAATAACCTCTTTGGAACAATAATAAGAAATATCATTCAAGAGCATGTTGTCAACACTAAATTTCAGAATTCTCTGAAATAATAATAAATAATTCCATTCTCTGAAACAAAAAAAAATATGATGCATGTCTAAACAAACTTGTTTCAATTTACCTTAAATATTTACATGTAAACACTTTATAATAAGCCATAGGAACAAATGTAAGAATTACCATTCAATAGCATGTTAATCAACAGTAGATCACAGAGTTCTTTAAGTGCTAAACACTCTCATTCTCTGAAAGAAAACAGCATATGATGTACTTTGCCAAAGCTTGCTTAGATTTACCTTTTTTTGTTTTGTTTTTGTTTGTTGTTTGTTTTTTGAGACAAGGTCTCACTCTGTCACCCAGGCTGGAGTGCAATGGCGCCATCTCAGCTCACTGCAACTTTTGACTCCTGGACTCAAGCAATCCTCCTACCTCATCCCCAAAGTAGTTGGGACCACAGGCACACACCACCACACCCAGCTAATCTTTGTATTTTTTAGTAGAGATGGGGTTTCACCATGTTGCCCGGGCTGGTCTCGAACTCCTGAGCTCAACTGATCTGCCCACCTCAGCCTTCTAAAGTGCTGGGATTGCAGGTGTCAGCCACTATTCCTGGCCTAGATTTACGTTTTAAATGTGTACATTTTAACACCTCATTATAATTCCTTAGGAAAAATAAAAAAAAAAACTTATTCAATAGCATGTTATCAACAGTAGATTACAGAGTTGTTGCCATTAAGCCTTTCTGTTCTCTGAATGAAAACAGCACATGATGCATCTGTTCAGAATCTTGCTTGGACTTACCTTTTATCTTTTATCTTTCCTTTTTTTTTTTTTTTTTTTTTTGAGACATAGTCTCGCTCTGTCACCCAGGCTTGAGTGCAGTAGTGCAATCATGGCTCACTGCAGCCTCAACCTCCTGGGCTCAGGTGATCCTCTCACCTCAGCCTCCTGAATAGCTGGAATTACAGGCACATGCCACCATGCCTGGATAATTTTTTTGTATTTTTTCTAGAGGTGGGATTTGCCATGTTGTCCAGGCTAGTTTTGAACTCCTGGGCTCAAGCAGTCCACTCACCTTGGCCTCCCAAACTGCTAGGATTACAGGCATGAGCCACCATGCCCAGCCAGACTTACCTTTTAAACACACCTTGTAATATCTCATAATAAATCCTTAGGAACAAATGTAAAAAAGAAAATCATTCATTAGCATGTTGTCAAAAAGAGACTTTTAAATTTTATATGTTATAAACAATTCCATTCTATGAAACAAAACAGCACATGACACATCTCTGAAAAAGCTTGCTTATATTTATATTTTAAGTATTTATATGTAAACACCTCATAATAACTCCTTTGGAACAAATAAGAAATATTATTTAACAGCATGTTATCAAAATTAAATTTCAGGCCAGGCACGGTGGCTCAGGCCTGTAATCCCAGCACTTTGGGAGACCGAGGAAGGTGGATCACTTGAGCCCAGGAGTTCAAGACTAGCCTGGGCAATGTAGCAAGACCTCAACTCTACTAAAAATAAAAAATAAAATATAAAAACATTATCCCAATGTGGTGGTACATGTCTATGATCCCAGCTACATGGGAGGCTGAGCTGGGAGCCTGGGAGGCAGGGGCTACAGTAAAGCCAAGATAGTGCCACTGTAATTCAGTCGGGGTGACACAGTAAGACTTTGCCTCAAAAAAAAAAAAAAAAAAAACCACTAAATTTCAGATATCTCTTTGTGATAAGTAGTTCATCTCCTGAAAGAAACCAGCCCATGGTGCCTTTCTGCCAAAGCTCACTTATAGCTACCTTTTAAATGTGTGTATGTTAACACCTCATTATAAGCCCTCAGGAAAAGTATTTCAGTGTAAGAAATATCTTTCAATAGAATGTTGCCAACACTACATTACAGAGTTCTCTATGTAATAAATACTTTCATATTCTGAAAAAAAATAGCATGTAATGCATCCCTAAATAAGTTTACTTAGATTTACCTTTTAAACATGTATATGTAAATTTGTAATAACTCATTTGGAACAAAGACAAGAAATATCATTCAATAGCATGTTATCAACACTATATTTAAGAGTTCTTTGGCTGGGCGCAGTGGCTGTAATCCCAGTACTTTGGAAGGCTGAAGTAGGCAGATCACTTGAGGTCAGGAGTTCGAGACCAGCTTGGCCAATATGGTGAAACCCCATCTCTATTAAAAATATAAAAATTAGCCGGGCATGGTGGTGCGTGCCTGTAATCCCAGCTACTCAGGAGGCTAAGGCAGGAGAATCGCTTGAATCCGGGGGGCAGAGGTGGTAGTGAGCCAAGATCGCGCCATTGCACTCCAGCCTGGGTGACAGAATGAGACACCGTCTCAAAAAAAAAAAGAGTTTATTATATGTTAACCAATTTAATTCTCTGAACAAAAGCAGCATAATGCATTTTTGGAGAAACTCATTTATATTTACCTTTAAACAGGTATATGTAAATACCTCCCAGTAACTTCTGTGGAGTAAAGCTCACAAACACCATACAATAGCAGGTTGTCAACACTAGATTCCAAGTTCTCTGTGTAATAAATACTTCTATTCTCTGGGGGAAAAAAACAAATTACGCATCTTTGAAGAAGCTTCCTTAGAGTTAGCTTTTAAATGCACATATGTAAACACCTCATAATAACATTTTCAGAATAATGATAATATCATTCAAGAACATGTTGTTGAGACTACATTTCAGAGTCCATGTAACACCAAATCCATCCCATCCTGGCTAACACGGTGAAACCCCGTCTGTACTAAAAATACAAAAAATTAGCCGGGTGAGGTGGCGGGCACCTGTAGTCCCAGCTTCGCAGGAGGCTGAGGCAGGAAAATGGCGTGAATCCCGGGGGGCGGAGCCTGCAGTGAGCTGAGATCACGCCACTGCACTCTAGCCTGGGCGACAGCAAGACTCTGCCTCAAAAAAAAAAAAAAAAAAAAACACCAAATCCGTTCTCTAAAACAAAACAGGGCACAATACATCTCTGATGAAGTTTGCTTAGCTTACCGTTTAAACGTGTATACATAAACACCACTTAATAAGCCTGTAGCAACTCAAATGAGAAATATTATTCAATAACATGTTTCAACACTAGACTACATAGTCTTTATGTGTTAAGCAATTCCATTCTCTGATAGAAAACACCATAGGATGCATCTCTTAAGCAGCTTGCTTAGATTTACATTTTAAATGAGTATACGTAAATACCTTACAATAATCTCTTATTATAGAAACAAAGGTGTGATATGTCACTCAATAGCATGTTGTTAACACTAGATTACAGAGTTTTTAGCAATTAAGCACTTTCATTCTCTGAAAGAAAACTGCAAATGAGCAACTCTGAAGAAGCCTGCTTAGATTTGCCTCTCAAACAAGCGTATGTAATCATTTCATTATAAGATTTAAGAAACAAATACTAGAAATATCATTCAATAGCATGTTCTCAACACTAGGTTACAGAGTTCTGTATTTGTTACACAGTTCCAATTTCTGAAAGAAAACAGCACAAAATGCCTCTCTAAAGAAGCTTGTGAAGATTTACCTCTGAACTGTGTTTATGTAAACCCATCATCATAAGCCATCGTGAACAAAGGTAAGAACTATCATTCAACAGCATTTTCTCCACACTAGATTACAGAATTCTGTATTTGTTAAACAGTTCCAATTTCTGAAAGAATATACCACATAATCCACCCCTTTTTTTTTTTTTTTTTTGAGACGTAGTCTCACTCCGTTGCCCAGGCTGGAGTGCAGTGGTGCGATCTCGGCTCACTGCAAGCTCGGCCTCCCGAGTTCATGCCATTCTCCTGCCTCAACCTCCCGAGTAGCTGGGACTACAGGCACCCGCCACCACGCCCAGCTAATATTTTTTGTATTTTTAGTAGAGACAGGGTTTCACCATGTTAGCCAGGATGGTCTCGATCTCCTGACCTTGTGATCCACCCACCTTGGCCTCCCAAAGTGCTGGCATTACAGGCATGAGCCACCGCACCCGGCCCACATAATCCATCTCTAAAGAAGCTTGCTTACATTTACCTTTTAAACAAGTATATGTAAAGTTGGCATAACAAGCTCTTATGAACAAAAGTAAGATAGTGTTGCTATTGAACAATGTTTAACAATATTAAATTCTCAACATTAGATTAGAGTTCTCTGTTAAAAGTTCCATTTTCTGAAAGAAAACAGCAAATAATGCATTTCTGAAGAAGCTTGCTTAGAGGAGGGAGGTGGAACCAGGTGGTAAATGGAACCCTCCAGTCGCTGTCTCCCCAACAGGGACACCAAATTCAACAATTATCTACCCAAGAAAGCACCTTCATAAGAATCAAAAAATTAAATGAGTGACAACAGTACCTGGTTTTAACATAATATAACATAAAGGCACGTTGAAGAGGGTAGGAAGGACAATGTTACATTGCCTACACCACTACCACCAGCAACAACCCCAGGCATCACAGCATGGAGAAACAATCTGTGTGTTTGTGGGAGACAGAGTGAAATGAGGAGGGAACTTCACATTGGAAGTCAGTGCTTTTCTGTCACAATGGAGCACAACACTGGACAGAAACCCCTGGTGCCCACAGAGGGAACACTTAAACCAGCCCCAGGCCAGAGAGGAATCCTCCACTCCAGTAGAAGGAACCCAAGTCCCAGCTTGCTTCACCACAGCCTGGCTAAAATGGCCTGGGTACTGAGTAAATTGGAGTGGCTGCCAGCCCATAGTGACTGCATCCTTGGCCAAGCAGAGGTGCTGCACTCGTTTCAGAGGCTGTGAACTTGTGGTGTGACCCAGCATAATACCAGCTACAGCAGCCATGGGAATGCTCGCATAACCCCTTGCCCAACTGCAGGCAGTTTGTCATAGAGAGACTCCTTCATCTTGGGGGAAGGAGAGGGAAGAGCAAAGAAGACTGTGTCTTCCAAGTGGGTACTGATGGAGCAGGAGCATTGCCATCTTGGACAAGCTCCTGATTCTAATTTTTATTCTGATTTTTACCTTGGTAAAAAACTGCCTCAATCCAAAGGGCATCAGCCTAATGGCTAAGGTCAGCATGACCATAAACCACAAATTACATCTCCAACCAGAAACATTCCAAACTCCTCCCCGACCAGAGACATGCTAGCCCCAAGATAACCCCCCTCCACCAGGAAGATGCCAGCCCGAGATAACCCCCCTCTGGCCGGAAAGATGTCTGCCCCAAGATAACCTCCCCTCCTCCCAGAGACATTCCAACCCTGCCATAAAACTTCTCCCTCACACAGAAACATTCCAAGCTTGTCATAAGCCCCCTCACCCTAAAACCAATATATACTCTCAGTCTGTAAGAGAAAGCACTCCTGACTGAAATCGGCCAGAAGCCCCTCTCAGGTTTTATCCAAAGTAAACCTGTCTTTAACTGCCAGCCATGTTTTGTGTTTCTTTCCTCTTTAAGTCTTACAGGTACCAGCTCAGCCACAGTATAATAAACCTGCAGGTAGAATCCCGAATCTCGCAATTTCAATTCCAAGCCTTTGCTCTTAGATGGCATTTTTAGATTCACCCCTAGCCAGAAGGGAATTTCCTGCCTTGGTGTGATGAACTGAGTCCTGGAAGGATCCACCACCTGCAAACCAAAGTAGCCTGAGGCCTTGAACAAACAGCAGTAGCAGGCAGGCAGTAGTGGCCACGGGTCTTGGGTGAGCTATGGTGTTGTGCTGGTCTGGAAAGCAATGAGCTACAGGTACAACCTAGTGCAGTGCCAGCTGCAGCAGCCACGGGAATGCCTGTGTCATCCCTCCACCCATGCAGAGCAGGGAGACTCCTGCTAGGAGTGGGAGGGGAAGGAGGGAAGAGAGCAAGAAATTTACCCAGGGAATTCTGCCTTATCTTCTCCAAGTCCCCCAAGGCTATATATCTAGTGGTCTGCAAGAGTCACAGCATACATGGGCTTAGGGCACCCCCTAGTGATGGGACAGTTGTAGTCACCTGAGACAGCTTAGGAGGTATACAATTTTCTTTGTATTCTAGGAACTCCTTCTCAAAGAACAAGTACAAACAAGGGCCAGACTGAAAGACTGGAATAAATACCTAACTCTTCAATGCCCAAACATCCACAAGTATCAAGAACATCCAGGCAAACACGACCTCACCAAACGGACTTAAGAAAGCACCAGTGACTGAGCCTGGAGTAATGGAAATATGGGAGGAATGAAGAATTCCTCAGGTGAGGAATTCAAATAACTGTCTTGAGGAAGCTCAATGAATTTCAAGATAACACAAAGAAGAAACTTAGAATTCTATTAAAAAAAAAGATGAAAATAATTTTTAAAAAATCAAACAAATTCCAGAGACAAGTTTTTTTATTTGTTTGTCATTTTTTGTTTTGTTTTGTTTTGTTTTTGAGACAGAGTCTCACTCTGTCACTCAGGCTGGAGTGCAGTGGTATGATTCCAGAGACTAAAAATTCAATTAGCAAACTGAAAAAATGCATCAGAATGCCTCTAGAATTGATCAAGCAAAAGAATAAAGTATCGAGCTCAAAGATAGGCTATTTGAAAATACGCAGAGCAGAAAATAAAATAATGAAGTATGCCTACTCTTACATTTGCCCTTTTAAGGCTATCTAGAAAACCGCCATAAAAGGACAAATATAAGAGTAATTAACCTTAAAGAGAATGCAGAAAGAGATTTAGGTAGAAGGTTTATTCAGGCAAATAACATGTAACTTTTCAAACCTAGAAAAAGATAGTAATATCCACATAGAAGAAGGTTAAAAAAAAAGCACACGTCAAAAAGATTCAAGCTAAATAAAACTCCCTCAAGGCCTATAATAATCAAACTCTCAAAGGTCAAGGACAAAAAAAGGATCCTAAAAACAGTAACAGAAAGAAGCAAAAACACATAAAGAAGCTCCAATGTATCTGGTTGTAGACTGCTCAGTGGAAACTGTACAAGCCAGGAGAGAGTGGAATGACATATACAAAGTCCTGAGTGGAACAACTTCTAACATAAAATACTGTATCCAATGAAGTTATCCTTTAAACACCAAGGAGAAATAAAAGCTTTTCCAGGCAAACAAAAGCTAAGGAAATTCATCAATGCTAGATTAATTTTACAAGAAATGCTAAAGGTACTTCATTCTGAAAGTAAAGGATGCTAAATATGCAACAAGAAATCATCAGAAAGAACAAAACCTGCTGATGAACGTAAGTACACCTAATACTCTAATATTGTAATTGTAGAGTATAAATCACTCATGTCACGTTGGGAGGTGGAGGTGGGTGAATCACTTGAACTCAGGAGTTCAGGACCAGCTGACCAACATGGCAAAACCCCATCTTTACTAAAAATACAAAAATTAGCTGGGTATGGTGGTGCATGCCTGTAATCCCAGCTACTCAGGTGCCTGAGGCACAAGATCACTTGAATTCTGGAGATGGAGGTTGTAGTGAACCAAGATCACACCACTGTACTCCAACCTGGGTGACAGAGTGAGACTCTGTCTCAGAAAAAAAAAAATCCCTTGCCAGGTGCAGTGGCTCACGCCTGTAATCCCAACACTTTGGGAGGCTGAAGCAGGTGGATCACGAGGTCAGGAGATCGAGACCATCCTGGCTAACACAGTGAAACCCCGTCTCTACTAAAAATACAAAAAATTAGCTGGGCATGGTGGCGGGGACCTGTAGTCCCAGCTACTCGGAGAGGCTGAGGCAGGAGAATGCCGTGAACCCGGGAGGCGGAGCTTGCAGTGAGCCGAGATTGCGCCACTGCACTCCAGCCCGGGCGACAGAGCTAGACTCTGTCTCAAAAAAAAAAAAAATCACTCATATCGTTAGTGTGAAGACTAAAAGACAAACCCATCAAAAATAATCATAAGTAAAACAATTGTGAAGATACAAAAAATATAAAAATAGAAACAACAAAAAGTCAACAAGCAGCAGTGACAAAGTTAGTTTTTCTTTTTTTTTCTTTTTCTTTTTTTTTTTTTGAGACGGAGTCTCGCTCTGTCGCCCGGGCTGGAGTGCAGTGGCGCGATCTCGGCTCACTGCAAGCTCCGCCTCCTGGGTTCACGCCATTCTCCTGCCTCAGCCTCTCCGAGTAGCTGGGACTACAGGCGCCCGCCACCACGCCCGGCTAATTTTTTTTTGGTATTTTTAGTAGAGACGGGGTTTCACCGTGGTCTCGATCTCCTGACCTCGTGATCCGCCCGCCTCGGCCTCCCAAAGTGCTGGGATTACAAGCGTGAGCCACCGCGCCCGGCCCAAAGTTAGTTTTTCTTTCTTTTTTCTTTTCTATGTGATTAGAGTTGAGTTGTCTTCAGTTTAAAAGAACTGATGATGTTTTTTGCAAACTTCATGGTAATCGCCAAGGACAAACCTATAATAGATACACAAAAATTAAAAAGCAAGGAATCAAAATATGCTACCAGAGAATATCACTTCCACAAAAAGGAAGACCAGGAGAAAGGAAGGACTAATAAAACAACCAGAAAACAAGTAACAAAATGGCATTAGTAACCTATCAATAATAACATTGAATATAAATAGGCTATATTCTCCCATAAAAAGACATAGAGTGGCTGAATGTATTTTAAAAACAAGACTCACTATATGCTGCCTATAAGAAACTCATTTCGGCTGGGCACAGTGGCTCACGCCTGTAATCCCAGCACTTTTGGGAGGCTAAGGGGGACAGATCACCTGAGTTCAGGAGTTCGAGACCACCCTGGCCAACATGGTGAAACCGCGTCTCTACTAAAAATACAAAAAAATTAGCCATGCGTGGTGACAGGTGCCTGTAATCCCAGCTACTTGGGAGACTGAGGCAGGAGAATCACTTGAACCCAAGAAGCGGAGGTTGTGGTGAGCCAACCGTGTCATTACACTCCAGCCTGGGCAATGAGAAAGAAACTCTGTCACAAAAAAAAAAAAAAAATGGACAGAAACTCACTTCACCCATAAAGATACACACAGACTGAAAAGGAAGGGATGAAAGTGGATATTCCATGCAAATGGAAACAAAAAAGCAAGAGTCACTATACTTATATCAGATAAAGTTTCTAATATAAGACGTTTCAAGACAAAACAGTAAAAAAAAGACAAAAAAGGTTATTATATGAGGATGAAGTGGTTAACTCAGCAAGAGGATATAACAATGGTAAATATATATGCGCCCAACACTGGAGCAGCCAGATGTATAAAGCAAATATTATTACAGCTAAAGAGAGAGATAGTCCTCAATACCATAATAGCTGGAGACTTCAACAACCTACTTTCAGCATTGGACAGAACTTCCAGGCAGAAAATCAACATAGAAACATCTGACTTAATCTGCACTATAGACCAAATGGATCTAACAGATATTTACAGAACATTTCATCTCACAGCTGCAGAATACACATTCTTATTAGCACATGGAACATTCTCCAGAACAGATCATACCTTAGGCCACAAAACAAGTCTCAGAAAATTTGAAAAAATCAAAATTATATCAGTTGTCTTCTGTGACCACAATAGAATAAAACTAGAAATCAACAACAAGAGGAACTTGGGAAACTATTTAAATACATATAAATTAAATAACATGCTCCTGAATACCATTGCTCAATGAAACGACTAAGACAGAAATTTTAAAGTTTCTTGAAACTTTAAAAAATTGAAATACAATGTACCAAAACCTATGAAATATATCAAAAGCAGTACTAAGAGGGAAGCTTATACTAATAAATGCCTACGTTAGAAAAGTAAAGGCTAGGCAGAGTGGCTCATGCCTGTAATCCCAGCACTTTGGGAGGCCAAAGCAGGTGGATTGCTTGAGCTCAGGAGTTCGAGACCAGCCTGAGCAACATGATGAAACCCTGTTTATATCAAAAATACCAAAAAAAAAGAAAAAAAAAAAAGCCGAGTGTGGTGGCACATGCCTGTAGTCCTAACTACACAGGAGGCTGAGGTGGGAGGATGGCATGAGCTTGGGAGGCAGAGGTTGGAGTGAGCCGAGATCACGCCACTACACTCCAGCCTGAGTGACAGAGCCAGACCCTGTCTCAAAAAAAAAAAAAAAAAGAGAGAGAGTAAAAAGACTTCAGACAACCTAATGATGCACCACCTTAAAGAATTAGAAAAACAATAGCAAACCAAACCCAAAATTAAGAGAAGAAAATAAATAATAAAGATCAGAGCAGAAATCAAATTGAAACAAAAAATACAAAAGATCACAAAACAAAAAGTCGGTTTTTGGAAAGATAAACAAAATTGACAAACTCTTTTGACAGACTAAGTAAAAAGAGAAGACTCAAATAAATTATCAGACAAAGAGACAACATTACAACTGATATCACTGAAATTCAAAATATCTTTAGAGACTACTATGAGCAACTATTATATATACCCAAAATTGGAAAAGGCAGAGGAAATTGATAAATTCCTAGACACATACAACCTACCAGGATTTAAACATGAAGAAATGGAAAGCATGAATACACCAATAACATACAGTGAGATGGGGCAGTGCTGAAAAGTCTCCCATCAAAGGAAAGCTAAGTACCTGATGGTTTCACTGCTGAATTTGCCAAACATCTAAAGAAAAACTAATACCAATTCTACTCAAACTACCCCAAAAAATATAAAAGAAGGAAATATTCCTAAACTCATTCTACAAGTCCAGCATTATCCTGATACAAAAAACAGACAAACAAAAAAGAAAACTACAGGCCAATATTTCTGATGAATATAGATACAAAAATCCTCAATGAAATACTAGCATCCCAAATTCAAGAACACATTAAAAAGATCATTCATTTTGATCAAGTGGGATGCATCCCCGGGATGCAAAGATGGTTCAGAATATGCAAATCAATAAACGTGACACAATGCATCAAAAGAATGCAGGACGAAAGCCACAAATTATTTCAATAGATGCTTTTAAAAATTCAATAAAATTCAACATCCTCTCATGAGAAAAACCCTGAACAAACTGTGTATAGGAAGAACATACTTCAACACAATAAATGTCATATAAAATAAACTCACAGCTAGTATTACACTAAATGGGAAAAAAAAACTGAAAGCCTTTTCTCTGTTTTGTTAAACAAGGATACTCATTTTCACCACTTATTCAACACAGTACTCAAAGTTTTAACCAGAGCAATTAGACAACAGAAAGAAACAAAAAGCATGAATATTGGAAAGTCAAATTGTCGTTGTTTGTAGATGATGTGACCTTATATTTAAACAAACCTAAAGATTCTTCCAAAAAACTGTTAGAATTCAGAAATGAATTCAGTAAAGTTCCAGGATACGGCCGGGCGCGGTGGCTCATGCCTGTAATCCGAGCACTTTGGGAGGCTGAGGTGGATGGATCACTTGAGGTCAGGAGTTGAGACCAGCCTGGCCAACATGGCGAAATCCCGTCTCTACCAAAAATTCAAAAATTAGCCTGGCGTGGTGGTACATGCCAGGTGTGGTTATGAAGTCCCCCCAGCACCTCTGGCCAGGTGTGGTTATGAAGTCCCCCCGGCACCTCTGGCCAGGTGTGGTTATGATGTCCCCCCGGCACCTCTGGCCAGGTGGGGTTATGATGTCCCCCCAGCACCTCTGGCCAGGTGGGGTTATGATGTCCCCCAGCACCTCTGGCCAGGTGGGGTTATGATGTCCCCCCAGCACCTCTGGCCAGGTGTGGTTATGATGTCCCCCCAGCACCTCTGGCCAGGTGAGGTTATGATGTCCCACCGGCACCTCTGGCCAGGTGAGGTTATGATGTCCCCCTGGCACCTCTGGCCAGGTGGGGTTATGATGGCTCCCCAGCACCTCTGGCCAGTTGTGGTTATGAAATCCCCCCGGCACCTCTGGCCGGTTGTGGTTACGAAGTCCCCCCAGCACCTCTGGCCAGGTGGGGTTGTGAAGCCCCCCCCCCCGCACCTCTGGCCAGGTGACGTTTATGAAGTCCCCCCCAGCATCTCTGGCCAGCTGGGGTTATGAAGTTCCCCCCCAACCCCCCAGCACCTCCGGCCAGGTGGGGTTATGAAGTCCCCCAAGCCGCCCCTGAGGAACAGGCAGGGCAAGAGCCAGCCGGGACTGCTAGAGGGTCGGGACAGCTGCTTCGCTGATGCCGGTTGTGTAGTACGGATGTGTGTAGCGTGATTGTGTTGTGTAGATGGGACACCAAGATCCGCAGGGACCATCACTGGAAGGAGAAGCCGCAGGGCCGGGAGGGTTCAGCAACTAAGAGTTCAGGGTTCCTGGAAAGGCGGGTCCCAATGCATTTGCTGACCGAGCACCTAACGGGCTGCTCTCAAAATCACTATCACCGAGGCTGGCTAGAGACCCTTATGTATCTGATTCACGATGACACCAGATAACCCTGAGTACAGTAGAAAACGTACCGTCGGGCAACCAGAAAATGCGCACTCCAGTCCCCAACACGGGACGGCGCCAGGCAGTACCCTCCAAAGCGGAAGCTCGAACTGTCGCGAGAATAGCTGCCGGCTTGCAAGTCGCCCGGCACGGGAGTGCGAACTCTCGCGAGGAAGCCGCCAGCTCCGGAGGGGACTGCCGCAGGAGCCCGAACTCTCGCGCGACAGGCACCTATTCGTTAGTCGCGCGCTGCAGGAGCGTGGAACATGGCGCGGCAGGGGCCGCCGTGGAGTCGGGTAGATGCGCAGCAGGAGCGCGATGTGCGGGAGCTCGTCCGGGGTGTCGCCGGCCTCCAGGACGAGGCAGACCCCAACTTCCAGCTCGCCCTAAACTTCGCGTGGTCCAACTTCAGGTGTGGGGCACGGCGCGCGGGCGGGTTCCCGGCCACAGCTCGGAGCCCGCGCGTGGGTCCCGCGCAGCCCGGGGTTGGGGCGCGCTGGGGCGGGGCATACGGCGGAGGCGGGCGCGGCCTCAGGGATCCTTCGCAGGCCTTGCCGCCTCCCGCTCCCCGCCGGCCAGCGCTCTCGGCGCGGTGCCCTGCGCACCCCACGGCGTGTTACCCGGGACGCGTACTGATCGTCACGGGGAAAGCGTGAACTGGGTTTCTTGCCGGCCGGGGCGCGCGCCTGCAACCCCAGTGCTCTGGGAGGCCCAGGCGGGACTCCAGGCCAGGCTGGGCAACGTAGCAACTCCATCTTTATAATTTTTTTTTTTTTTTTTTTTTTTAAAGAGATTGTATTCTCACTTACTCCTGCTCCCTGGTCAGCCCAGTGTAAGGTCTCTCTCACCCTGCTCTCCTTTTTCCAAAACGCGTGTCATGACACTGATTTAACCTGTCATTCCTGTCTCCTCCACTTCCACTCCAGCTAGAATGCTGCATCTCTGCACAGCTCCTGGCATGTAGCACGCTAAGTCACCTAATACAATTTCTAATGCAGTTTCTCTTGTAACTAATTTTTAAAGACTTACAGAATTTAGATTTTTACGTAGAGTGAGATCTCCTATTTTTCTTTATGGGAGATGTAAATTAAACAATACTTTTATGGTCGTTACCCATAATGAGATTATTACTAAAAGAATGTTAATGTTAATATTCTACCTGTTTAATTTCAGTAAAAATCTTCTCGGATAATGAACAGTTTTTCAAAATCCGTAATCTTAGTTACCTTAATGATCATAGCCATAAAGTGTCTAGTTGGCTTATAATAGGAATACGGGGCTTTCAGATTCTTTTAAAGCATGCCAAGTTTCTGAAGTAATAAACTGAATTCTTAAATGTAACTTATAAAAATAAACAATATGTGAAATAGGTTATACAATACAGAAACTTAAATGCTGAAATCCACGTTATTTTTCTACTAGTATTTCTAAATGACAGTAGGCAGATGGTCATCACTTTAGAGCTGGGAGAGACATTGGAGGTTACTATTTCCATTCACAGATTTCAGGAACTAAATTATAATAGGTAAAGTGATGTTACATTCACCCATTTACTGGACTAGAATCATATGTTTTTCAGTAGTGTAATTTTATTTCTTTTAAGTACAGATTGCTCTCTTTGATACTAAAAAATGGAAAGCATTTTTTTGCATAGGCTATGGTATATACATATACATTAGTTGCATAGGCTATGCTGTAATTTTATGATGCTTTAAACCATCAGAAAAATGAATAGTTCATATTTACATTCTTGAAAATTGTGGGCCGGGTGCAGTGCCTCACGCCTGTAATCCCAGCACTTTGGGAGGCTGAGGTGGGTGGATCACGAGGTCAGGAGATCAAGACCATCCTGGCTAACACGGTGAAACCCCGTCTCTACTAAAAATACAAAAAATTAGCTGGGCGTGGTGGCGAGTGCCTGTAGTCCCAGCTACTCGGGAGGCTGAGGCAGGAGAATGGCGTGAACCAGGGAGGCGGAGCTTGCAGTGAGCTGAGATTGCGCCACTGCACTCCAGCCTGGGCAACAGAGCAAGACTCCGTCTCAAAAAAAAAAAGAAAAAAAGAAAAGAAAAAAGAAAATTGTGGCAATTTAGAATTCTAGGCCTTAAAAGTTCAACGATGAGTAAGAGATAGCCTCTGTCTTTAAGAAAGAGACAAAAGTTAATGTATGATAGGGGTTTTTAACCTTGGGATCTGGAGATATAATTCAGATATTTGTTAATTTGGATGAGGAAAAAATTATACTAATCTCCAACTGAAAAGTAGCATCTCCTTCTATTATGAATGAAGGCAGCAAACCATAGTAGTATTAGCCTACCTATGACTTTATCACCAGTAAAAGTCACATACTGTTTTCACATCAGAGTTGTAGATATTTGTAAATGTTGTTTACTGTTACATTAATGGTAGTTAATTGGACCTTTTGCTTAATCTTGTTATTTAATACTTTCATAAATAACATTTCTTGCCATATCATAAACTTCTTGAAATATTTGACAACTGTACCTCAGTATAATGGGATTCCTTTGTATTTCTTTTTTGGCTTTAAAAACGTTATTCAGAGAAGGGGTCCTTAGGCTTCACTGGGCCTCACTATGGCATAAAAAGATTGGGACCACCTGATGTAGAATGTGTTCAGCTGGACTTAGATACAGGGGCTTATGGGAAGACAGAGGAGCCAGAGGACAAGGTTGGGAGGGTCAGGAAGCACCTGTGTGCTGGAGAAAGGATGCTTGCACAGTCTTGGACACAGTGATTATTTGCTTGCCTGATGGTGGAGGTAACAGAGGACAAGGTACACTCCATTCTGGAAATGTGTAGCTGAGTACAGAGCATATGGGGGATGTGGAGGGCCATGAGATGAGTTCACTTACCTGTGTGACAGAGTTGGCATAAGAATTGCATTTTGTCTTTAATAGATTTCATCGTTTCTTGGATGTCAACAGCCACAAAATAGAAAAAACAATCGAAGGGTAAGTCAGTGTGTATATGTGCACATCCAGAAATATATGTATTTTCTTACAGATCTTTTTAAGATAGCTTTATAATCATTGTTTTTTTATATTTTAGAATTTATGAAAAATTTATCATTCATTCTGATCTTAGCAAAGCTGCTAGTTGGAAGAGATTAACTGAGGAATTTCTAAATGCACCACTTCCCAGTATAAAGGAAATAAAGGTATGCCTTCAATTACGAGATGTCCATTGTGTATTTTACTGTTTCCCATCTGATTATTGTCAATTTGTTTCTGTTACTAAATATTTTATTTTAGTATTATCTACTGGCTAACAGGATCTCTTGGAAATTTACTTAAGTATTACCATCAAACTAGATATGCCTCAGTTTGTGATGAAAGAGCTTGTTTTTAATCATTTTTTCACCTCAGTCCTACTAAGGAAAGAGAGATCAGAGATTGATACAAATAGTAGCATTGTTTGGGTATCTTAAAACTTTCAAATGGTTTCTCGGCACTTGGCAGTGACTGTATAGATGCTTACTAGATGTCTGGCATACGCTCATATTGTTTGGGGGATTCCCCAAGACCACCTTTTGGCATAATGATTTGCTCAAAGGATTCACAGAACTTAAAAAAAAAAAAAGCTGTTATCCTCACTGTTAATGGTTTATTACAGTGAAAGGATACAGATTAAAATCACCAAAGGGAAAAGGTGCTTAGAGCAAAATCTAGGAGAAGCTAGGCACGCATGTCCAAATGTTCCTTCCCAGTGGAGTCACCTGGGGATGCAGTTAATTCTCTCAGTAACAGTATATGACAACATGTGCAAATTGTTACCCTCCACTCCCCCCAGGGTCACTCAGCTGAGCCTTGGTGACCAGCATTTTTATTGGGAGTGAGTCACAGAAGCAAGCAGAGCCCACATGGCTGACCTTAGCTGCTGAGTCTCTGGCCCCCTAGAGGTCAAACCAAGGATTGCAAGCGTATGGAAACAGCTGTGGGTTCCCTGAGCACAGTGGGACCACATTCCCTAGCTCTGCTGTGACACATCTTGTGCCTGCATAGTTCTTCCCCTTTCCCCTGCCTGAGGAAACTCACGTTTTAATATTAAGCTCAAGCACTGTCTCCACACATGCTATGTATTTCACTTCTTTATAGTTCCTTTCTTGTCTCCCCCTTTAAAATGCACATTTTACAGGCATAGGGCTCTGTGTCTGATTTGTTCCCGGACACCTAGAGCACAGTGGACAGTGCATGTTTGTTGAGGGAATCAGTAAGGCTGTGCAGTCTTGTCTGCTTCATTATCCCATCTCTGTCCACAGCCCCCACCCACTTACACAAGGTGGGATTGGTTATCCATTTCTCTTGCTATGTGGCATCTTAGATGTGTTTGTTATAGCAGAGGTCCCCAACCTCCACGTGGTGGATGAGTACCAATATGTGCCTGCTAGGAACCGGGCTGCATGGCAGAAGGTGCAGTGGAGTGAGTGAGGATGACTGCCTGAGCTCCACCTCCTGTCAGATCAGCGGTGGCATTAGATTCTCATAGGAGGGCAAACCCCGTTGTGAACTGCACATTTGAGGGCTCTAGGTTGCATGCTCCTTATGACGATCATGCCTAATGATCTGAGGTGGAACAGTTTCATCCTGAAACCAACCCCCACCCAACAGTCCATGGAAAAATTGTCTTCTAAAAAACCAGTCCCTGGTGCCAAAACGGTTGGAGATTGCTGTGTAGTGTCGCAATAACTTCACACTTCTTTTCTTTTTTTCTTTTTCGTTTTTTTTTTTTTTAAGACCAAGTGTCACTCTGTCGCCCAGGCTTGGAGTGCAGTGGCACAGTCTCGACTCATTGCAACCCCCACTTCCCAGATTCAAGTGATTCTCCTGCCTCAGCCTCCCGAGTAGCTGGGATTACAGGTGCCCATCACCATGCCCAGCTAATTTTTTGTATTTTTAGTAGAGAGAGGGTTTCACCATGTTGGCCAGGCTGGTCCCGAACTCTTGACCTCAAGCAATCCACCTGCCTTGGCCTCCCAAAGTGCTGGGATTACAGGCATGAGCCATCACGCCCAGCTTCTTTATTATCCTTTTAATGTCCGTGGGATCAGTAGTGATGACCCCTTTTTATTTTCTGATGTTAGTAATGTATATATTCTCTCTTTATTTTTTGTGGTTAGTATGTCTAGAGATTTATTAATGTTATTAATCTCTTGAGCAAATCAGTTTTTGGTTTTGCTGTCTTTATTATTGTTTCCTGTTTTCAATTTCTTTATTTTTATTTATTTTTTTTTTTTTTTGAGACGGAGTCTTCCTCTGTTGCCCAGGCTGGAGTGCAATGGTGCAATCTCAGCTCACTGCAGCCTCAGCCTCCTGGGTTCAAGGAATTCTCCTGCCTCAGCCTCCGGAGTAACTGGGATTACAAGCGTATGCCACCATGCCCGGCTAATTTTTGTATTTTTAGCAGAGATGAGGTTTCGCAATGTTGGCCAGGGTGGTCTCGAGCTCCTGACCTCAAGTGCTCTGCCCACCTTGGTTCCAAAAGTGCTGGGATTACAGGCGTGAGCTACCCCAGCCTGCTCTGTTGATATATTTTCAAGCTCATGCCAGTCTACTGGGTAAGCCCATCAAAAGCATTCTTCATTTCTGACACTTTGTTTTTCATTTGGAACACTTCGATTCTTTCTTAGAGTTTCCATCTCACCACTTATATTTCTGATCTGTTCTTCCTTGTTATCCACATTTTTCATTAGCACTCTTAGCATATTAATCATAGTTGTTTTCAATTCCCGGTCTGATAATTCCAACATTCCTGCCATGTTTGAGTCTGGTTTGGATGCTTGCTCTGTCTCTTCTGACATACTGTCAGGTGGCCAGCGTTGTCTACCTGGACACCTGAGCCCAGGACTCTGGGGCTTTTATTGGGCGCTTATCTCTTAGGCATAGGACCTGTGTGACTGACCACAATTACTGAAGTTCCAGAGCCTTCAAAGGAAAGCAGGTGTACAGCTTCAGTCACCCTGTTTCCACCAACGATCTAAACAGACTAGTACAACCTGGTTCAAGATCTGAGCATACAGGACACGTTTGCCAGTTCAAATATTTCAAGAGCTCAGTTACCACAAGCTGGCCAAGGTTTTTATTCATGAAAATAAGCCCTTTGGGGGGATGCTGAAGGCTGTGGTAATTCAGGCTTGCTGAGTTAATGCGTTCCCACACAGCTAATATCCCAATTTAAAAATCAATCGTATGAATAAGAAAAGACTGGCAATCAAATAGAAACTTGAACAAAGGAGAGTAATACCCAATAAAGGAAAATCAGTACTTTTAAGCTTATGGAAAAGTGCCTACCATTTCATAAGATAAGATAAATGCAAATTAAAGCAACACTGAGATAACATTTTTCACTGATCTGATTAATAAAAGGTGTGAGAAACAGGTAATTCTATATGTATGTATATTTGTATTACCTGTATGGAAGATATTTTGACACTATTTCTCAAAATTCCAAATACAAACACTCTTTGACTTAGCATTTCACTTTTTAGGAATTTATTATACAGATAAACTCTCCTAATTATGAAACAACAGCCGAGCGTGGTGGCCCATGCCTGTAATCCCAGCACTTTGGGAGGCCGAGGCGGGCAGATCATGAGGTCAGGAGTTCGAGACCATCCTGGCCAACATGGTGAAACCTCATCTCTACTAAAAATACAAAAGTTACCCAGGCGTGGTGGCGCGTACCTGTAATGCCAGCTACTCGGGAGGCTGAGACAGGAGAATCACTTGAACCAAGGGAGGCAGAGGTTGCGGTGAGCTGAGATCGCACTATTGCACTCCAGCCTGGGCAACAGAGCAAAAATCCATCTCAGGGAAAAAAAAAAAATATGAAACAACATAAGTTTGTGATAGTGAAAGATTGGGAAAAAAATCTAAATTTCATCAATAGGGGACTGGTTAAATAAAATATGGTACATCTGAGTTAAACTGTCAGGCATGTTTAAGCTTCATGATATATATTGCCACAGGAGAATAATTTTTAACCATAATGTTATACTCTAAAGACATTTCCGTCATTTTAGAAATAAAAAGCTGTCATCCACTCAGATCTTACACTTGTTAGAAATATAGAACTCAGATTTCAGATGGCTTTGAGGTGCCTTATGTGTATGCATTTGAGCTATGAAGAAGTTTGAAGGTTAGGAATTATTTAGGTATAACTCATGTTTTCTCAAACCAGGAAAAAAATTGGGGACATAACTGTCATGGAGTTATCTTTACTCAATCTAGTGTAGAAAGTATTTCCCAGCCTCAGAGATTTATGTTGTTCATTTTTTTTTAAAGACAGATGCACATTATTCCATACTGTCACTTCTTCTGTGTCTGTCAGACTCTCCTTCAAACAGCAGTTATGTGGAGACACCAAGAAATAAAGAAGTGGGTATGTTACTAGATGACTTAACATATGAGAAGTAAAAGAGAAATTGTTTGATTACTTAGTTACTAAACATTGAGTTTTATTGAAACTTATAAAAATCTGTGAAACTAAAGTATTTCTATTGCTTTGGATGCTATCACAATTGTAAAATTTTATTTAAAATGCTGTCAGCCCTCTATGTTCTCAGGTTCCAGACCCACAGATTCAATCAACTACAGATCAAAAATATCCAAAATAAATAAATAATAATAATACAACAATCTAAAATAATGCAATTTTTTAAAAAACTATTTACATAGCATTTACCTGGAATTAGGTATTATAAGTAATCTAGAGATTATTTAAAATATACAGCAGGATGTATTTAGGTTATATGCACATACTACACCATTTTCTATCAGCTTTGAGCATTGCGGAGGGTGGTGTTGCTCTGGAACCAATTCCCCTCAGATATTGAGGGATGATTGTATTCGTTCTAACTTTACAAACTACCTTCAGCTGTAGAAAGAGAACACTCACCTTTGAGAATGAGTTAATTAAAATGTAAAATGTTTTAGAATATCAATTTATTAAATGTTTCAATATTTTTAAATTTTTATTTCCTATTTTATTTTGAGTCTTGTTAGTCTTTTTTCCTCAGTTTTGAGGGTTTTTTTCAAAGATAGATATAATAAAGCTGATGAAGTTCTTCTGTTACATTTTAGAAAAGAAAGATGATTTCGACTGGGGAAAATACTTGATGGAAGGTGAAGAAATGGACATTGTTCCATACATGGACACACCAGTAAGTGGTAGTAGTTTTGCTACTGAAAATTGAAATACACACCAGGTGATACAGATGATTTTAATGGGTCTTTTCACCCTAGGTCAATTTCGCTAAAACAGGAACACTTTTCACTAAGCTAGAGTCATTTATTATGGAAGCCTGATTAGGATTTCACACCAAATCATTAGTAGTTAGAAGTTAAAAGGGGCTGGGCATGGTGGCCACATCTGTAATCTCAGCACTTTTCAGAGGCAGGAGGATCGCTTGAGCCTAGGAATTTGAGACCAGCCTGGGCAACATAGCAAGATCCTGTGTCTATTTTTTTTAAATAATTTTTTAAAAAGTTGTCTGGGCTTGGTGGCTCACACCTGTAATCGCAGCATTGTGGGAGGCTGAGGTGGGTGGATCACTTGACGCCAGGAGTTCGAGAGCAGCCTGGGCCACGTAGTGAAACCCCGTCAACTGAAAATACAAAAAATTAGCTGGGTGTGGTAGTACACGCCTGTAATCCCAGCTACTCAGGAGGCTCAGGCACAAGAATCTCTTGAACACAGGAGGTGGAGGCTGCAGTGAGCTGAGATCAGGCCATTGCACTCCAACCTGGATGACAAAGCAAGAGACTCTGTCTCAAAAAGAAAAAGTTAAAAGAGATGAGTACAAGTATCCCTTAAGGACCTGTGATCTTGGGACTTTTTGCCACAAAAAATAATTCCGTTCCTTATTATTTCAACATTATGGAAAAAAAGAAAAAGTAATAATCATATTTCCATTCCTGTAATAGGCGCTTCCAAGAGATTTAGGAAAAAAAATTTGTTTTTCTGTTCTATGTTGCTTCAAAGTTTTTGCTTTTCTTCAAAGTTTTCTTAGTCTTTTAATGTAAATAGCTTTAAGTGTCATACTCTGTAAAGCTAAAGTGTATTTCTTTTTTAAATCAGAATTGGTCTGAAGAAAGTGAAGAGGAAAATGATCAACAGCCCTTAAGCAGAGAGGACTCTGGAATTCAAGTAGACAGGACACCGTTAGAAGAACAAGATCAAAACAGAAAACTGGATCCTTGTATCAGTTGGAAAGGTATTATGTGTTAGGAGGTGCTGGCATTTTCTAATAGACAAATTCCCTAGAAGGAAAGGCAAGCTTTGAGATCAGTTCTGTGTAATCAAGGTATTGGCTAAGCTCTACCATCCCTATAAAACCAATTTTTAAAACCATTAGTAATGTTTTCTATGATGCTTAAGTAGTAGTACTATAGAATTAATGTTGAATTCATACATGTAGAGTGTACTTTTGTAATTTTTTTTCCTACACTTCTGAGAACTTTCTCAGGTCTAAATGTTTCCTTTTTTTTTTTTTAATTGAAGAAGGACTGATTTTGCTAAGATTGTGCCACTGCACTCCAGCTCTGGCAACAGAGCAAGACCCGGTCTCAAAAAAAATTAAAATAAAAAAGTATAAGGGAGGATATGCATAGGTTATATGCAAATACTATGCCATTTTATATCAGGGACTTGAGCACCTGCAGATTTTGGTGTCTGCAGCATTCCTGCAACCAATCCCCATTGGATACTGAGGGACAGCTGCATTTATTCCAGACTTTCTAATCTGTGCTATTGGTGTCACTGTGACCCAGAAACAGACTTTTTTATTTATGTGGCTTTGTAGTATTATGTCTTAATACATAGATGGCAAGTTTCCTCTCAGCTACTTGGGAGGCTGAGGCAGGAGAATCACTTGGCTCCTTTTCTTTTTTTTGGAGACAAGGGTCTCACTCTGTTTCCCAGGCTAGAGTGCAGTGGCACAATCTTAGCTCACTGTAACCTCCACCTCCTGGCCTCAAGCAATCCTCCCACCTCAGCCTCCTGAGTAGCTGGAAGTACAGGTGAGTGCCACCATACCCAGCTAATTTTTGTATTTATTGTAGAGACAGGGTTTCACCATGTTGCCCAGGCTAGTCTCAAACTCCTAGACTCAAGCAATTACCCCACCTCTGCCTCCCAAAGTGCTGGGATTACAGGTGTGAGCCACCATGCCCAGCCCACTTTGCTCTTCGCCCCCCACCCCTCTTTTTTGAGATGGAGTCTCACTCTGTCGCCCAGGCTACGTACAGTAGCATGATCTCACCTCACTATAAACTCCGTCTCCCAGGTTCAAACAATTCTCCTGCCTCAGCTTCCCAAGTAGCTGGGATTACAGGCATGCACCACCACACTCAGCTAATTTTTGTATTTTTAGTAGAGATAGGGTTTCACCATGTTGGCCAGGCTGGTCTCAAATTCCTGACCTCAACTGATCACCAGCCTCTGCCTCCCAAAGTGCGGGGATTACAGATGTGAACCACTGCTCTTTTTCAAAATTGGCTTAGCTATTTGTGAACTTCTGTTCTTCTTTAGACATTTTAGAAGCAGGATGGTAAACTTTAAAGAAAAAAAAAGGCCAAGCGCAGTGGCTTACGCCTGTAATCCCAGCACTTTGGGAGGCCGAGCTGGGTGGATCACTTGAGGTCAGGAGTTCAAGACCAGCCTGACCAACATGGTGAAACCCCACGTCTACTGAAAATACAAAATTAGCTAGGTGTAGTGGCGCACGCCTGTAATCCCAGCTACTTGGGAGGCTGAAGCAGGAGAATCGCTTGAACCCAGCAGGTGGAGGTTGCAGTGAGCCAAGATCACACCATTGCACTCCAGCCTGGGCAACAAGAGCAAAACTTTATCTCAAAAAAATAAATAAATAAATAAATAAATAATCCAGCTGGAGTTTTTATTGGGATTGCAGAGAATTTATAGATCTAATTTGGGGAGGCTTGATTGCCTTAACATAATAATAGCTACATTTATTGTAATTTTTATCTTTTATTAGAGTTTGGAATTTTTTTTTTAAAGATCTCGAGTGTTCATTTGTTAATTTCTACATATGTTATAGTTTTTATTTTTGTGAATGTTGCCTCTTTTGTTTATTCCTGATGTAGAAGAAATAATAACTGCTTTCTGTAAGTTGTCCTTATATGCAGCATTTTTGCCGAATTCTCATAATAGTTTGTTGATTCATTTGGTTTCTTATACAGATGATTAGTATCATCTGCGAATATTGATGGTTTTATCTCTTCCTGCTAGTTCTTATGCCTGTATCTTCTCTGTGACATGATAATCAAATCTCTTTTCTGGCCCACCAGCCCAACCCTCTAGTCCGTAGCAGAAGCAACAGCTCATAGGAGTGGGCTTCCCGGATGACTAGGGGGTTTTACCTGAAACTCCTCTGTTAAGTGTGATGGTTGTTTGGTATCAGTTCGGGGTATGTGGCCTTTATCAAATTAAGACAATTTCCTTCTATTCCTTTTTTTTTCTAGACGTCTTTAATCATAAATAAATGTTGAATTTTTATTAAATGCTATTATTTATCCATGAGATAATCTCATAACTTTTCTCTTTTATCCTAATAATACATCGATATTGAATTATCCTTGAATTCTTCACCTAAACTTGCTTGATCATGTTATTTTTTAGTACATTTTTAGATCGGGTTCAATTTTGGATTTGCTTTTTTTTTTAAGACCGGGTCCTGCTCTGTCACCCAGGCTGGAGTGCAGTAGCATGATCACAGCTCACTCCAGCCTCAACCTCCTGGGCTCAAGGTATCCTCCCACCTCAGCCTCCTAAGAAGCTGGGACTTCTGGTGCATGCCACCACACCCAGCTAACTGTTACTTTTTTGTAGAGATGAGGTCTCACTATGTTTGAGACCAGCCCAGGCTGGGATTGCAGGTGTGAGCCACTGAGCCCAGCAGGTTAGCTCTTTTTTAATGTAGGATTTTTCATCTTTATTCTTTGATGAATTACATGTATCCTGTCTTTATCTAGTTTAAAGCATCACTGTTATATTAGCCTCATAAAATGTTAGATGGCTTTCTCTTTTTCTGCTTTTTCAAACAACTTGTATAAGATAGAGGTTATCTAATCCTTCAAAATTTAGCACCAGTCCCGAGACTTTAGGAGTGGTTGGGAAGGTCTTTGGTTACCATTTCAATTTCCTTAATGGTTATTGGACAATTAACATATACCATTTATATCTTTTTATGTATGTGGCAATTTTTTTTTTTTTTTACTTTCTAGTCAATTACATTCATTTAATTAAATTTAGTATGTGTTTCTATATGTGTGGTTTTATTTTATTTTACTTTGTTTTTTGGGATAGGGTCTCACTGTGTCATCCAGGCTGGAGCGTAGTGGCATGATCTCAGCTCACTGCAGCCTCAACTTCTTGGCTCAACCAGTCCCCTCTGGTGTCAGCCTCCCGAGAACAAGCACATGCCACTATCCCTGGCTAATTTTTTTGTATTTTTTGTAGAGATGGGGGTCATACTTTGTTGCCCAGGCTGGTCTTGAACTCCTGGATTCAAGTGGTCATCCCACCCTGGCTTCCCAGAGGGCATATGTGTGAGCCATAGAACCCAGCAGATATATGTGGTTTAAAATAAATGATCATATATACATAAATGTTAGGTAGCTGTTATTTTTAAAAAGCCATTTTTGACTATATGTTTGAATGGAGCTGTAAGTCCGGGTATTGTGACCCAGTATTTTGTTGTTGTTAACTCAAACTGATTACATTTCTTTCAAGCAGATGAGCCCGATGACCGAAGCTGGCTGGAACATCATGTGGTCCATCAGTACTGGACTGCCAGGCCCTCCCAGTTTCCTCATAGTTTACATTTGCACTCTAATTTAGCTGCTGTCTGGTAAGAAGCTGAAGTTTTCATTTAATGTGATGATAGAAGAAACTTTGATGTTTAAACATTTGGCTTTGATGTGTGACTTAAATCAAGTTCTTCCCTGAAATTTGAACTTGTTTTTGTTTTGACAATTCTTTTTCTTTGGAGACAGAGTCTCACTCTAGTTGCCCAGACTGCAGTGCAGTGGTGAGATCTCGGCTCACTGCAGTCTTGACCTCACCCAACTAATTTTTTATTTTTTATTTTATTTTACTTTTTTTGCAGGGGGAGACAGTCTCGCTCTGTCACCCTGGCTGGAGTGCAGTGGCATAATCATTGTAACTCTGTAACCTCTGCCTCCTGGTTTCCGGCAATTCTCGTCCTTCAGCCTCCCAAGTAGCTGGGGTTATAGGTGCACGCCACCATGCCCAGCTAATTTTTATAGTTTTAGTAGAGATGGGGTTTTACCATGTTGGCCAGGCTGGTCTCGAACTCCTGTGTTCAAGTGATCCACCTGCCTCAGCCTCCCAAAGTGCTGGAATTACAGGTGTGAGCCAGCACACCTGGCTGGTGTTGAAAATTCTAGTTGAATAGTTTTTAATTATTTGTTATTGAAAATCATTAAATTATATTATTTAATTATAGTCTCTTTCCATTTTTTGTTGTTAATTTCAATGTAAATGGATTGGTATATATTAGGGCATTATTTGATATCTGTTTTGTTATACTTACTGCAAAAATACACATATTGTTTTCCAGAAAACAACATTACATAGTTGTAAACATTTGCCTAAATCAGCAATAAACATAACAATTGCAATTGTTCTGAAAGTGTTTCTCAGAGTATTCTGATTGACACGAAAATATAGGGGGCATTTAAGCCATTTATTATGTGTACTTGCTAATTGATTGCTACTTAAGTTAGCACTAAATTGCGAATATTTTTTGAGATAAGTTATTTACTTACTTAGAAACCTGTACATTGACAGTTATGTTTGCTGTCTCATAGGGACCAACACTTGTACAGCAGTGATCCATTGTATGTTCCAGATGACAGGGTTTTGGTTACTGAGACTCAGGTTATTCGGGAAACCCTATGGTAAGATGTATTCATTTAATTAATAGTCTTTATGAGACTTGATTACTGAGAAGCAAAAACTTTTATTAAAGGAAACTTTTCAAGCATTTTCACATGCAGACTAGAAACGGTCCATTAGGTGTGAAGTTCAGACCAGATTTGACTGTGGAGATTGAGAGAGTTTGATATAATTACTTCATTTTCATTTTAAATAATTTAGCATATAATTTACTTAGATTAGTCCATCTCTTCTTTAACACCGGAGTTTAAAGCAACATTTGCTACTGCCTTTTTTTTTTTTTTTTTTTTTTTTTTTGAGACAGAATCTCACTCTGTTGCCCAGGCTGGAGTGCAGTGGCTCTATCTCAGCTCACTGCAAGCTCCACCTCCCGGGTTCACGCCATTCTCCTGCTGCAGCCTCCAGAGTAGCTGAGACTACAGGAACCCGCCACCACGCCTTGCTAATTTTTACTTTTTTAGTGGAGACGGGGTTTCACTGTGTTAGCCAAGATGGTCTAGATCTCCTGACCTCATGATCCACCCGCCTTGGCCTCCCAAAATGCTGGGATTACAGGCGTGAGCCACCGCGCCAGCAGCTAGTGACTATTCTTAATAGGCGGAGTATATCAATGAGGGCCTGTGCCCGTACCTGGAAGCCAGGAATCTGATGCGGCACATGGTGCTGTTACTACTGAAATTCCAAGTCCTGGTGCTCTCACTGTAAAGTATGATATTGACATGCTCGCATTCTTAGAAATAGGAAGATCTCTTTGGGTCGTCAAGTATATGGGGGAGATGCTTTGACAACATGTTTTGGACTTCTAAGATGATGTTGAAATATCTTGAGTCTTAGGGTAATCAGATGAAAAGACTGATTCTTCCATTTTCTTAGTATCTGACCTTTTTGCCCCCTAATTCTGAATATTTAATAAAAATTTCCTGAGGTGGGGCATGGTGGCTCACACCTGTAATCCCAGCACTGTGGGAGGCCAAGGCGGGTGGATCACTTGAGCTCAGGAGTTCGAGACCAGCCTGGGCAACATGGTGAAACCCCATCTCTACAAAAAATGCAAAAATTAGCCAGGCATGGTGACATGCACCTGTAGTCCCAGCTACTGGAGAGGCTGAGGCTGCAGAATCACTTGAACCCAGGAGGGTTGTGGCTCCAGTGAGCTGTGATCATGCTGCTGCACTCCAGCCTAGGTGGGTGACAAAGTGAGTCCCTGTCAAAAAAAAAAAAAAATGTCCTGGGCATACTGTCGTGAATATTTTTCTAGACTTAAAGTACACTCGTCTTTTTTTTTTTTAATCTCATTTCAGGTTACTTTCAGGAGTGAAAAAGCTCTTTATATTTCAGTTGATAGATGGGAAGGTAACTGTGAGAAACAATATTATAGTAACTCATTTAACACATGTAAGTTATTTGTATTTATGGTAATTTAAGAAATAGGATTTATGTAAACTGTGGTAATATAATTTTAGAACATTTTACAATATTAAAATTACTGTTGAACTCGTTCTTGCTTCCTCACATGCAAAAAAAAGCTAACTTAAAAATATTTAATATCCAAAAAGAAAAATTGAGTTGTGCATCTTTACAGTACTTGGAGAATTCCTTAATATTGTTTGGGACATTTAATTTCAGTTTGCATTTTCTGCTTTTTATTTGTCATTCTGTATTGTGAAAGTTATATGCTGTAATTTTTTTGCTTTAAGTACATTTACCTTATGTATGTTTTTTAAAAATATAAGCCATAATTCTCTACTCTATTGAAATTATTGTTCACTCTTTTTCCTTTGGGTATAAAACTATAAATATTAATCATTTTATTACTTTGTCTTCTCCTAAACATACTGTTTAAAACAATTGCAAAATAAATATTTTACAGTGAGAGGGAAATGAATTTGAATGTTTACAGAAGACCACCTTTGAATAATTGCAGTTTGCTTCTGTTGTAGAGCTGTTTACGATCTGTGCTGGAACAAATAGCAGCATATGGCCAGGTTGTGTTTCGACTCCAGGAGTTCATTGATGAAGTCATGGGACACAGTTCCGAGAGCATGCTGCCTGGAAGTGGGTCTGTTCCTAAGAAGTCAACTGAAGCTCCCTTTAGAACTTACCAGGCTTTCATGTGGGCCCTGTACAAATATTTCATTAGTTTCAAAGAGGAACTTGCAGAAATTGAGAAGTGCATCATCAATAATGGTATTAAATGTTCTTTGTCTTTACTTATACTACACATAACTCATGATTTGAATGCCATTTCGATTTTTCATTATATAAGATTTGAAAGTTGCCTAGCTAGCAAATAAGTAGTTCTCGTGAATGCTTCATTTTTAAAATTATTTTAAATTTGTATTTTTAAGCCATTCATATCTCTCAAAATCAAAAAATTACAGAGGATTTAGAATGAAAAATCTAAATTATTCTTCCTGCACCAGTACCCCAGCCAGTCAGTTCTCGGCTTCTTATGCATCCTTCCAGAAAGAGTTTCAACATACACAAGCAGTGCATATACATATATGCATACCTAGCAGTCGTTACACTGCTCTCTTCAAATTTTTCTAATTTAAATTTTGAGGATAATACCATACATATGTGAAGAGCTTCTGTTTTCCTTTTTACAAATTGAGTGTTTCATCATATGGTTGTATCATAGCCCAGTCCCCTTAGTGGATTTAGGTTGTTCCCAGGCTTTTGCTATTGCCAGTAGTGCTGCAGTGATAATCACTTCTACATATCCATAATCGTACACAGGCAGTGAGTTATCTGTAGGGTAGATTCTTTTTTTTTTTTTTTTGTGAGACGGAGTCTCGCTCTCACCTAGGCTGGAGTGCAGTGGCACGATCTCTGCTCACTGCAAGCTCCGCCTCCTGGGTTCATGTGATTTTCCTGCCTCAGCCTCCCGAGTAACTGGTTACAGGCACCTGCCACCATCCCCAGCTAATTTTTGTATTCTCAGTAGAGACAGGCCTTCACTATGTTGACCAGGCTGGCTCTAACTCCTGGTCTCAGGTGATCCGCCCACCTTGGCCTCCCAAAATGCTGGGATTACAGGCACAAGCTGGGATTATACTGCATCCGACCATGTGGGGTAGGTTCTTATAAATGGAATTGCTGGGTCATGTGTGATTTTCCTAAGTTTTGCCACTTTATGGGGAGGTGTAGGTAAATACATTTTTACTCTTGTGAGCCATGTAGATGAATACCTGTTTCCTCACACTCTTGCCATCTGTGTGTTATCAGACGTCTTGGTCTTCACCAGTATGACAGCTGTAAAATGGTAACCCATGTAGCGTTTTTCACCTTAAATTTCGTTTTGAACTACCACAACAAATAGTACAGAGAGGCCCTGTGTTCCCATGACCTTGCTTCCCCCAGTGGCAAAACCTTACGTAGTGACAGTACATGGTCAAAACTGGGAAACTGACATTGACACAGCACATTAGCCAAACTGCAGACCTGACACGGTTTCACCAGTGTCGCAGGAACTTGCTTTGAACAGGGGTGGGTGTGGTATCTTCATGTATAGTTCCGGTCCTTTTTATCACATGTCTAGCTCCACATAGGCACTTCCATGTCCAGGTCACAGCTGTGCCATCGCCTCGCAGGAGCTTGCTTGTGCAGCCCTTTGTAGGCACAGCCTCCCTCACCCCTCACTGTAACATTAGCCCATTGGGAGGTGTTTTGTTTTACCTAGTGTAATTTTAATTTGCATTCTTTTATTATAAGTAAGGCCAACTGACTTTCTGTATGTTTTAGAATCACTCATCATTCCTTTTTTATGAACTGTCAGTTCCTTTATACATTATTTTTCTGCTGAGTTGTCTTTTTCTCCGTGACTTGCAGGAGTTCTTCCTTAGGGAAATTAGGTCCTTGTGGTGTGAGATTAAAATCCACCGTCCTCCATTTTGCCCTGCCTGTCCATAAGCCTGATGATTTGCCAGCATTTATGTCACATTTTAGATGCATGTATTTTTCCTTGCTGTTGAGTTTGATTTATTGATATTTGCAGATACTACAATAACTCTTGCAATAGTGGTGGACAAGTTGGCACCTCGATTGGCTCAGCTCAAGGTTCTGCACAAAGTGTTTAGTACTGGAGTAGCGGAAGTCCCACCTGATACTCGAAATGTCGTCCGGGCCTCTCACCTGCTCAACACCCTGTATAAGGCCATTCTTGAATATGACAATGTTGGAGAAGCCTCTGAGCAAACTGTATGTGAGACTCACAGCAGCGGAGTGGTAGACAGCTGATCGAGGTTCCTTGTTAAATGATACTTGAAGGGTGACTCATCAGACGGTTCAGAGTTTTTAAATTAGCTTCCAAATTTGAGGCTGTAGGAAACTGGCTTTTCAGCTCTAATTGCCAAGATCCTCAGAAGGATGAGGCAAGGACAAGGCAAGCTGTGAGAAGTACCTACCCGATGTGTATAGATATTTACAATAATGCTTTCTTACATAAACACTAACATGTAACTAACATGACATGAGATAGCTGAAGTAGACACATCCACAGAAACAAAGTGGAATGCTGGTTACCAAGGGCTGGGGAATGGGGAGCTGTTGTTTAGTGGGTACAGAGTTTCAGTTTTATAACATGAAAAAGTTCTGGAGATTTGTCACAACGATATGAATGTACTTAAAATCTCTGAACTTAAAAATGGGGAGGGTCAGGCACAGTGGCTCATGCCTGTAATCCCGACACTTTGGGAGGCCGAGGCGGGAGGATTCATTGAGCCCAGGAGTTTGAGACTTGCCTGGGCAACATAGTAAGACTCTGTCTTTAAAAAATAAGTTAAATTAAAATTTTTAAAAATATACAGTTAAGATGATAAATTTTCTGTTACATATTTTATATTGTATTTAAAAAAATACAAATCTAGGCCAGGCATAGTGGCTCATGCCTGTAGTCCCAGCTACATATGAGTCTGAGGTGAGAGGATCACTTGAGCCCAGGAATTTGAGACCAGCCTGGGCAACATACTGAGACCCTGTCTCTACAAAGTATTTTTAAAGTAGCCAGGTGTGCTGACACCAGGAATTCGAGACCAGCCTGGCCAACATGGTGAAATCCCGTGTCTACTAAAAATACAAACATTAGCCTAGCGTGATGGCGAACACCTGTAGTCCCAGCTACTCAGGAGGCTGAGGCAGGAGAATCACTTGAACCCAGGAGGATGCAGTGAACCGAGATCACACCACTACACTCCAGCCTGGGCAATAGAGCGAGACTCTGTCTCAAAAAAAGTAGCCATCTCTGGAGGCACATGCCTATGGTCCCAGGTACTCGAGAGGCTAAGGCAGGAAGATTGCTTGAGTGTGGAAGGTCAAGGCTGCAGTGAGCCATGTTTGCGCCACCGCACTCCAGCTTGGGTAACAGACCAAGACCCCGTCTCAAACAATATATAGATATAAAAATAAAAATCTAACTAGAGGCTGTAATTTAGAATGCTACAGTCTTATTGGGGTATGTACATTAGGTATATTTTCTAGTTTGTTGGTATAACTTTTTTTCACACCAATTTAATACCATATTTCTTTTTTTTTTTCTTTTTTTTTTTTTTTTTTTTGAGATGTAGTCTTGCTTTGTTGCCAGCCTGGAGTGCAGTTGCACAATCTCGGCTCACTGCAACCTCCACCTCCCAGGTTCAAGCGATTCTCCTGCCTCAGCCTCTCAAGTAGCTGAGACTACAGGTGCACGCTGCCACACCCAGCTAATTTTTTGTGTTTTTTTGTATTTTAGTAGAGATGGGGGTTTCACCATGTTGCCCAGGCTGGTCTTGAACTCCTGAGCTCAGGCAATCCACCTGCCTCGGCCCCCCGAAGTACTGGGACTACAGGCATGAGCCACGCGCCCAGCCAATATTGCATTTCAGTATAAAGGAGATTGATTTTCTCTCACCACTGCCATTTTTGTTCTCTGAGAACTGGTGGAATGAAGTAATTTCCCCATTCTTTCCTTCTTTTTTTTTTTTTTTTTTTTTTGAGACAGTCTCGTCTCGCTCAGTCGCCCAGGCTGGAGTCCAGTGGTGCAATCTCGGCTCACTGCAACCTCCATCTCCTGCATTCAAGCGATTCTTCTGCCTCAGCCCCCTGAGTAGCTGGGACTACAGGCGCACATCACCATGCCTGGCTAATTTTTTGGGGGCTTTTTGTTTTTTGTTTGAGATGGAGTCTCGCCCTGTCACCCAGGATGGAGTACAATGTCGCGATCTTGGCTTACTGCAACCTCCGTCTCCTGGGTTTAAACTATTCTCCTGCCTCAGCCTCCTGAGTAGCTGGGATTACAGGTGCCTGCCACCATGCCCATCTAATTTTTGTATTTTTAATAGAGATGGGGTTTCACCATGTTGGCCAGGCTGGTCTTGAACTCCTGACCCCCTGATCGGCCCACCTCGGCCTCCCAAAGTGCTGGGATTACAGGCATGAGCCACCGCACCCAGCTGTATTTTTTTTTTTAATAGAGACGGGGTTTTACCATATTGGCCAGGCTGGTCTGAAACTCCTGACCTTGTGATCTGCCCGCCTCAGCCTCCCAAAGTGCTGGGATTACAAGCGTGAGCCACCATGCCCAGCCAATTTCCTCATTCTTAATGGATGCTTTGCTAGTAATAGGATTTAGATAGGGAAACCTTGTTCGCTTGCCTGGGCTGTCTCAGGATTCACCTGCTGCCTCTGTGTCACTTTCACTCTCAAGTTTCCCAGTCTGGACTACAAACAATATGATCATCCCATATTTAGGTGAGTTTTTCTTTTTTCTTTTTTTTTTGTTTGGAGACAGTGTCACTCTGTCGCCAGGCTGGAGTGTAGTGGCGTGATCTTGGCTCATTGCAACCTCCACCTGCCAAATTCAAGCAATTCTCCTCCCTCAGCCTCCCAAGTAGCCAGGACTACAGGTGTGCATCACCATGCCCAGCTAATTTTTGTATTTTTAGTAGAGAGGGGGTTCACCATGTTGGCCAGGATGGTCTCGATCTCTTACCTCAGGTGATCCGCCCACCTCGGCCTCCCAAAGTGCTGGGATCACAGGCGTGAGCCACCGTGCCCAGCATTTAGGTGAGTTTTTCATAAGGATTTTATAGTGTATGTTTTTGGATTTTTAATTTCTTTGTGCCCCAAAAAACATAGAAATCTGATCACCTTTTTAAAGGATTTCAGAAATGTTTAAACCTCCTTTTATCCTAGTGACCAGGGAGACCTGAGAGCTGACCATGCACACTCTCTGCCTCAGGTCTCCCTCCTGTTCTCTCTCTGGGTGGAAACGGTGCGGCCTTACCTGCAGACGGTGGACGAGTGGATTGTGCATGGGCACCTGTGGGATGGCGCCAGGGAGTTCATCATCCAGAGGTGAGCTGCAGCAGAGCACAAGGTCACTGGGAGCTGGCATCACCACTTTCCTCCCCATGAAAATCAAATGCTTTCGTTAGTTTCAAACAGTACTGAGAAAGCACAGTTCACATCACAGAACTTGTCGTCATCATAGGCAAGTTCTATTTCATTTTTACGGAAGGCATCAGTAATACCAGCTGATTAGAAATATCTTTGTCCAAGTTTTGTCAGCCCACAACTTTTCTTAAGCAAATTATATTTTTGTATGATAGTATATTTATGGCTAGCTAGTACACACTGCTTCCCATAAAATGAGTTTAGATGATATCAGATGGTTTCAGCTATTTCCATTGTAAATTATCAGTAAAGAGATACAGAAATATAACAGAGTATACCTCTAATATATTTATTTCTCTGAATTATTTACTGATTTCTTTTATCTTAGTATAATATTGAACAAAACAAGGAAAATCTTAATCCATTTATGACAATTTCCCCTCAGTTAGTTGATTTTTCTGAACAGAATCGTATAAACAATGTAGAGCTATTTGTACTCTTTTAATCCAATTTTAAAGTATGCAGTATATTTAGATACATGGTTTCTATTGATAGCTATCCATTGAACTCATCAGGAAGGATAACTTTAAGTCTTTAGTGTTCTGGAAGGGTAGCAATATGTATGCAATGCTCACATAAGTGAACTGACCCTTCCTTTAACTCAGTCTCATGTCTGTCACTGTGTTCTGATTCATCAATCTCACATGAGAATTTTTGTGAAAAATGAGACTCTGACTGTTCTTCTAGGGTGATGAGTGACCATCATTTTATTGTTAAAAGTAGTCCAGTTAAGAATCTTTGTAGAGGCCGGGCACGGTGGCTCACGCCTGTAATCCCAGCACTTTGGGAGGCTGAGGCGGGTGGATCACCTGAGGTCAGGAGTTCGAGACCAGCCTCAACATGGAGAAACCCCGTCTCTACTAAAAGCACAAAATTAGCCGGGCGTAGTGGTGCGTGCGTGTAATCTCAGCTACTCGGGAGGCTGAGGCTGGAGAATTGTTTGAACCCGGGAGGCGGAGGTTGCGGTGAGTCAAGATCGCACCATTGCACTCCAGCCTGGGCAACAAGAGCGAAACTCCGTCTCAAAAAATAAATAAATAAAAAAGAATCTTTGTAGGGAAAATGATAGAGAAGTCTGCAGATTAGTTTCACAGGAGATGGTAAATGGATAAACTTTTATTCTACTTCTAAAGAGGACCAAATTGGTCATATTTTAAATAATTCCAATTCAGGAAACTATTTCTACTTAAATTTTACTTATACTATTCAAAGTATTTATTCACTTTTCTCTTTAAACTGAGATGAGATTAAAACTGCCCCATTTTGCCTAAAGATTGCTTCAGTTTACTAATAATTAATATTATGTTTTATAATGTCTGAACAACAAACTAGAACAAGTATGCTGTTTTTAAGAAAGAGAAATAAGAGTTTAAAATTCATTTGAATCTCTTTAGAAACAAAAATGTTCCAGTTAATCACAGAGACTTCTGGTATGCAACTTACACGTTATATAGCGTATCAGAAAAGACAGAAAATGAAGAAAAAATGAGTGATAACGCTAGTGCGAGTTCCGGCAGTGACCAGGGGCCCTCCAGCAGGCAGCACACCGTGGTGTCCTTCCTCAAACCTGTCCTGAAGCAGATCATAATGGCTGGCAAGTCGATGCAGCTGCTGAAGAACCTGCAGTGTGCGGAGAGCACCACCTGCCAGGCAGGAGCCAGAGGTACCTGTTCCATCTTCCTGTGTCTCCGTTGGTGTTGGGACACCTGACCTTACTCGCTCTTGTCATCCTGATACCTAATTATTTTGTAGTTTGCAAGGCATCAAACCCTCTTATTTCAGTGGTAATTACCATCGTGGTTGAATTAGTAACCATGCTGCTCTTGATTTCTTAAAAGATTGTCTTCGTTGAAAACTTTCAGTGCTGTGTTTGAAAAGGCAGTGACAGTAAGTTCCACATGCATTTTCCTCACTCCGGATTCCTTAGGACTGGAACTTTAAAAAGTAATTCCCTGCCACTTCTTTTCTTTTATTATTTTTATAAATTGACATAATAATTGTACATATTCATGGGGTACATAGTGATGTTTTAGTACATATATAGCGGTCAGATCAGGATAATCAGCACGTCCATCATCTCAAACATTTACTACTACTTTATGTTGGGGACATTCAGTATCCTCTTTGCTATGTGCAACTCTATAATACATTATTAACTATAGTCATCCCATAGTGATACAGAGCACTAGAACTTATTCCTTCCAGCTAGCTGTTTGTATCCTTTAACAAATATCTTCCTCTTTCTCCCTTCCCCCTACAGAATCCAGCATCTGGTATCCTGTTCTACTTTTTACTAATACGAGATCAACATTTTTTAGCTACCACATGAGTGAGAACATGCAGTGTTTAACTTTCTGTTCCTGGCTTATTTCACTTAACATAATGTCCACCATTTCCATCAGTGTTGCTGCAAACAACAGGATTCATTCTTTTTTATCTTCGAGATATATATATATATCACAATTTTTTTACCCATTCATCTGTTGTTGGGCACCTAGGTTGATTGCATGTCTTGGCTGTGTGAATAATGCTGCAGTAAACATGGGGGTACAGATGTCTCTTTGATAATCCTGATTTCCTTTCCTTTGTATAAATGCCCACCAGTGGGATTGCTATATCATATAGTAGTTCTATTTGTAGTTTTTTGAGGAACCTCCAAACTGTTCTCCATAGTGTCTGTACTAGTTTATATTCCCACCAACATTGTGTAAGAGTTTCCTTTTCTCCACATCCTCACCAGCATTTGTTATTTTTTGTCTTTGTGATAAATAGCCATCCTGACTAGGGTGAAATGATACCTCATTGTGGTTCTGATTTGCATTTTCCCTAATAATTAGTGATGCTGAGCATTTTTTCATCTATTTCTTGGCCATTTGTATTACTTTGGAGAAATGTCTGTTCAGATCATTTGCCTTTTTTTTTTTTTCTGAGACAGGGTTTTACTCCTATCACCCAGGCTGGAGTGCAGTGGTGCAATCTAGGCTCACTGCAAGCTCTGCCTCCCTGGCTCAAGTGATTCTCCTGCTTCAGCCTCCTGAGTAGCTGGGATTATAGGCACCTGCCACCACACCCGGCTAATTTTTTGTGTTTTTAGTAGAGATGGGGTTTCACCACATTGGCCAGTCTGATCTCGAACTCCTGACCTCAGGTGATCTGCCTGCCTTGGCCTCCCAAAGTGCTGGGATTACAGGCGTGAGCCACCATGCCTGGCCTCATTCATTGAATTCTTTCACTGTAAAATTTGTCTGTGTGTTAAACATCTGTTTCTGTTGAATTTCTCATTCAAATCATTCTTTTCCTGATTTTGTTGAATGTTTATTTGTACTCTCTTGTATCTCACCCAGTTTCCTTAAGATTTTAATTCTGAATTATTTTTCCGGCATTTCCTATATCATTGTAGTCTCTTACTAGAGAATTATTGGTTTTTTGGGGGGGTGTCATGTTTCTTTGCTTTTTCATGTTTGATGTATTTCTACATTGATTTCTACACATCTGGTGGGAAAGTCACCTTTTCCAATTTTATAGAGTACGTTTTGTAAAGAGTTATTCATATGAATGCGTCTTGGGGTGTGGGTTTAGTGGGATGCATTGGCCTTGGTTCTGGATGAATGCAGTAGTATAGCCTCCATGTACTTTCTTCAGTTGTAATCCACTTTAGTGATGTTTGCAAGTGCCTCAGTGGCCTACACTAAGGGAGTTTGTGGCAACAGTGGCACAATTGGCTGGGCATGGTGGCTCACGCCTGTAATCCCAGCACTTTCTGTTTTGAGACAGAGTCTTGCTCTGTTACCCAGGCTGGAGTGCAGTGGCATGATCTTGGCTCACTGCAGACTCTGCCTCCTGGGTTCAAGTGATTCTCTTGCCTCAGCCTCTCGAGTAGATGGGATTACAGGCATGTGCCACCACGCCTGGCTAATTTTTGTATTTTTAGTAGAGATGGGGTTTTACCATGTTGGTCAGGCTGATCTCGAACTCCTAGCCTCAAGCAATCCACCCACCTCGGCCTCCGAAAGTGTTGGGATTGCAGGCGTGAGCCACCACTCCCGGCCAATCCCAGCACTTTCGGAAGCCAAGGCAGGTGGATTACTTGAGGCCGGAAGTTTGAGACCAGGCTGGCCAACATGGTGAAACCGTGTCTCTACCCAAAATATAAAAATTAGCTAGATGTGGTGGCACATGCCTATAATCCCAGCTGCTTGGGAGGCTGAGGCACAAGAATCACTGGAACCCGGAAGGTGGAGGTTGCAGTGAGCCAAGATTATACCACTGTACTCCAACCTGGGCGACAAAGCAAGACTCTGTCCGAAAACAGAAAACAAACAGTAGCACAGCTTTGCTGGGATGGGCCTGCTGGACTGTTTCTCAGATTAGGGGTACATGCATGTACACAGTGGTTTGGCCAAGATGGGGTCTGGCTCACGGGTTGGGACCACAGGCTGTTACTCTGGCCAGGAACATGAGCATGTGGTTGCTTGGCCAGCCTATAGGCTTATCTGCCTGCCAGCAATGGCCCAAGGGGCTGTTTCTCAGGCCTGGGATGTGGGCACAAGACTGGTTTTCTGGCCAGGGGCTCCATGAGGACAGCCCACAGGGTCATTTCTCAAGCCTTGGACATGAGCGCAGGCTTCTCTGCTCGCCTGGGAGTATGTTTGCTGGGGGCGACCTATAAGGCTGTTTCTCAGGCCCAGGACGTGGGTACAAGGCTGCTTTGCTAGCCTGGGTGCATGTCTGCCTGCACAGTTCAAGGGGCTCTTTCTCAGTCCTGGGACATGGTCACATGGCTTGTTGGCAGCCCTAGGTATGTATCTGCCAGTGGCAGCCCATGAGGCTGCTTCTGAGGCCTAGCATGTGGGTGGAGGGCTGTTCGGCTGGCATGAGGGTGTGTTTACTGGGGGTGGTCTTCAAGGCTCTTTCTCAGGGCTGTTTGGCAGGCCCAGTATGCAGGACTGTGGCTGCTCAGCTGGCCTGTGACTCCCAGGCACTGCCTATGGGGCTTCTTCTCAAACCAAGGATTCAGCACAAGGCGCTCGAGAAGCCTGGGTACATGCCTGCCAGGGCGGCCTCTGAAACTGTTTCTCAGACCCTGAATGCTGGCCCAGGGCCACTGGGTAGGCCACGGGCCTGTCTGCAAGGGGTTAGTGCTATGGGGCTGTTTCTCAGTTCCTGGGCACAGGTCTGTAACTGCTTCACCAGCCTGGAGGCATGTCTGTCAGCTGGTAGGAAGCTCAGGGGTCTGTTCCCACCCTCTAGAGATGGCGCAGCAATTTGGCCAGCTCAAAGATGGGTTTGTTCTGTCGGGGCTGCCAGACTGTTCCTCTGGCTGGAAGTGCAGTGGCAGGGGCTGGTTTTCCTGCTGTGCAGGACCAGAATCACAGCCGATCCTGGGCCCAGGCTCCACATAGCTGGGGCTGTGGTGTTCAGCCACCCCTGTGGCCTTGGTGGAATGAGGATGGAGCCCCAGTGGCTGGGGTGCAGGAGAGGTGCAGTGGCTACTGGCCCAGAGGAGGGCGTGCTCCGGAGGTGGCTCTGGTCTGAAGATGGTGCCATGCTGCAACAGCTTGGCTCAAAGTGGGGGGTGGGGAAGGCACACCTTGTGCCCCTAACCCGGGGCAAGGCAGCAGCATGAATTCCCAGCAGCTCTCCAAACTGGGCTCAGAGCTCGCGGGAACTGTGGAATCCTCCTGTAGTAATGACTGTAGATGTTTGTGGGGGCTGGTGGGTTTCTTCTGCTTACCCCTACCCAACAATAGGAAGTCCTTCTTGACTCCAGACCAGCCTGATCTGCAAAGGGAAGACAGGGCTGCAGAGGCTGGAAGCCTCCACGCTGCCCTCCTGGGCCTCCAGTCACCAACACTTTGTCACACTCCCCCACTGCACTCCAGCACTTGCCCTTCAACTCCAGTCAGATCTTTTTTTTTTTTTTTTTTTTTTTTTTTGAGACGGAGTCTTGCCCT
>NW_026652284.1:152641-201639 GCF_009828535.3 Hylobates moloch
TTTTTTTTTTTTTTTTTTTTTTTTTTGAGACGGAGTCTTGCCCTGTTGCCCAGGCTGGAGTGCAGTGGCACGATCTTGGCTCACTGCAAACTCCACCTCCCGGGTTCTCCCCTGCCTCAGCCTCCCCAGCAGCTGGGACTACAGGCGCACGCCACCACACCTGGCTAATTTTTTTGTATTTTTAGTAGAGACGGGGTTTCACCATGCTAGCTGGGTGGTCTCGACCTCCTGACCTCATGATGCGCCTGCCCTCGGCCTCCTAAAGCGTTGGGATTACAAGGCGTGAGCCACTGCCCCCAGCCTCCAGTCAGATCTTAACTGTTGATTCGTTGCTTTGGTCCTCCCTTGCCGTTGAGAGAGGAGCACCAGACGTCTCCAGGCAGCTGCCTTGCTGGCATCACTCCCTCTGGCATTATTTTGTTTCATTTTATTTTATTTTATTTTATTTATTTTATTTATTTTATTTTATTTTATTTTTTTTTTTTTAGACCAAGTCTCACTCTGTTGCCCAGACTGGAGTGCAGTGGCATGATCTCGGCTCACTGGCAACCTCTGCCTCCCAGGTTCAAGTGATTTCTCGTGCCTCAGCTTCCCAAGTTGCTGGGACTACAGGCGTGAGCCACCATGCCCGGCTAATTTTTTGTATTTTTAATAGAGATAGGGTTTCACCATGTTGGCCAAGCTGGTCTCGAACTCCTGACCTCAGGTGATCCACCCGCCTCTTCAAGTGCTGGGATTACAAGCATGAGCCACCACGCCCAGCCCTCTGGCATTTCTTAATGCAATGCAGCGTTTAGCCCTTGAGGACCATGAACCATGGCTGATAAGAATTTCTTATGAGCAGTTCAGACTTGATCATAAATTTCAAGAAAATGATGCAATTTAATATATTCAAAGTTTTATCCTGTAATCCCAGCACTTTGAAAGGCCGAGGCAGGCAGATCACGAGGTCACGAGATCGAGACCATCCTAGTCAACATGGCAAAACCCCATCTCTATTAAAAATACAAAAATTAGCTGGGCATGGTGGCATGGGCCTGTAATTCCCTGCTACTCAGGAGACCGAGGCAGGAGAATCGCTTGAACCAGGGAGTCAGAGATTGCAGTGAGCCGAGATCATGCCACTGCACTCCAGCCTGGCGACAGAGTGAGACTCTGTCTCAAAAAAAAAAAAAAGTTTTATCAACTGACTAAAAAGGCTTGGAAGATAAAGATGTGACCTTATTTATACATCTCAATCATCTCAGTGTTATGTTAATTATATTATTGTATCTACTTGAAATAAGTAGATGCAATACTTATTTTCACTTTGTGGAGTATTTCCTTCTTATGTAGTGAGCTTCCCAGGGCCACTGTCAGAAGTGTTTTTTCCAATGAGACTGCGACTCCTATCAGTGTTACCATAGTGTTATGCAGTATTGTAATAACTTTCAAGTGTCCTGATTAGGATCCTACTCTTTTTTTTTTTTTTTTTTTGAGACAAGTTTCACTCCTATTGCCCAAATTGGACTGGAGTGCAGTGGTGTGATCTCGGCGCATTGCAACCTTCACCTGCCAGTGCTCAAGCAGTTTTCGTGCCTCAGCCTCCGAAGTAGCTGGGACCACAGGCACATTCCATTGCACTCAGCTAATTTTTTTGTAGAGCTGAGGTTTCACCATGTTGCCCAGGCTGGTCTCAAACTCCTGAGCTTAAGTGATCCACCCGCCTCAGCCTCCTAAAGTGCTGGGATTACAGGCATGAGCCACTGCACCCGGACATGATATTATTTAATATTTCTTGGGCCAGGCGCAGTGGCTCACGCCTGTAATCCCAGCACTTTGGGAGGCCGAGGTGGGTGGATCACTTGAGTCAGGAGTTTGAGACCAGCCTGACCAACATGGTGAAACCCTGTCTCTACTAAGAAACAAATAAAATTAGCCGGGCGTGGTGGCACACGCCTGTAATCCCAGCTACTTGGGAGGCTAAGGCAGGAGAATTGCTTGAACCCGGGAGGCGGAGGTTGTAGTGAGCCAAGATCGTGCCATTGCACTCCAGCCTGGGCAACAAGAGCAAAACTCCATCTCAAAAAATATGTATTATTTTGTTACTATATATAAATATATATTTAATATTTACATATAAATATTAAATATATAAATATATAGTTACTTAATATATTGTTAATGTTAATATGATTAAACCAAATGTTAATATGATTAAACAGAACATAGTTCACCTTACATATTTCTTTATGTTTCAGATGCAGAAAGAAAAAGTTTATACACTCTCTTTCTGGAATCTGTACAGTCCCGTCTTCGACATGGAGAAGATTCCACTCCACAGGTTCTTACTGAGCAACAGGTAACCAAGGAGAACCTAATGAAGATGCAGTCCATTGCTGAAAGGCATCTTGAACTGGATGATGTTCATGATCCACTGCTTGCCATTAACTTTGCAAGGTGAGACACACCTGCAAGGTTATCAGTAATTGAAATGGCATCATTTGTGCAATGTTTGCTAACTGTTTATTTCTGGCAGGTAGGGCTTTCCAGGCCTAAAAACAAAAACGCTTGTAAGCTATCCTTTCTTTTTTCTTTTTTCTTTTCTTTTTTGTTTGTTTGAGACGGAGCTTCACTCTGTCACCCAGGCTAGAGTGTAGTGGCGTGATCTTGGCTGACTGCTGCAACCTCCGCCTCCCAGGTTAAGCAATTCTCCTACCTCAGCCTCCCAACTACCTGGGACTACAGGCATGTGCCACCACGCCCAGCTAATGTTTGTATTTTTAGTAGAGACGGGGTTTCGTCATGTTGGCCTTGCTTGTCTCGAACTCCTGACCTCAAGTGATCTGTCCACCTTGGCCTCCCAAAGTGCTGGTGGGATTACAGGTGTGAGCCACCGCGCCATGCCTATCCTTTATAACAAGCAGAATACAAGATGTTGTGCTCACCTACTTCAGGTGTATAGTTTGGATTCCATGTCGTTTGTGGAAGTCTGCAGACTTGGCCCTGCCACCATGTCGTACAACTTTTGTCTGTGCCCTCGGGCCCCTGGAAATGTCATCATTTACCCAGAAGATGCTGAAACTCTGGGCCATGAGTGGGCCCTGGACACCCATTGAGTCAGGGTCCCCATTGGCGTATAATATGTCCTGGGCTTAAGCTGCTTTTAGGCACTTAGTCCATTAGAGTAAGTCGTTAATACCCACACAGTTCCGGGTTGTCTAATGGCCAGCATTTGCTGTGTCCAGCCCTAATCACTAGAAAGACCAGCTCTAGTACCTGACCCTAAGGCAGTGGCAACTTCAAGAGACTGGTTCACTCAAAGGATATTTTTGGGAGAAAGATTTTTCTCTTTCTGTAATAGTTGGTAACTTCAAGACTAAAGGTAAAAATGGGACTTCAGGGTTTTGATTTAAGAGAATTCTGTTGACAGCAGCTCATAAAAAGAAGACTCACATTTTTGTCTTGAAGGATGTATTTGGAGCAGAGTGACTTTCACGAGAAGTTTGCTGGTGGTGATGTATGTGTGGATAGATCATCGGAATCTGTGACGTGCCAGACTTTTGAATTAACGCTGAGATCCTGCCTCTATCCTCATATTGACAAGCAGTATCTAGATTGCTGTGGAAATCTCATGCAAACTCTAAAAAAAGATTACAGGTAAAAGAGTAATTTAATTTTGGAAGTAGTAAATAGTTGATTGTACTTGAAGAACAGTTGAGATTATTTTAAAACCTATTTCAATTCAATTTTTATTAGAGTAGGAAATGGATATACAATAAACAATTTTTTAAGAGAAATCAATTGACCATCAATATTTTCTTAACTATGTTGTGAAACTTAATTCTTTATTTCTGAGAATCTTTTCCAAAAGAAATACAGAAAAAGCTTGTAGAAGAATTACAAAGTTTGTTATCAGAATGAAAAACACTAAATTACTTAGATGACTAGTTTTTTAAACTATGGCATATCCATAAATATGGCATATACTTACCCACATATGAACTTTGTAAAGTCCATAAAAATTATGGCAATTAGGCTGAGCGCGGTGGTTCACGCCTGTAATCCCAGCACTTTGGGAGGCCGAAGATGGAGGATCACGAGGTCAGGAGATTGAGACCATCCTGGCTAACACAGTGAAACCCCATCTCTACTAAAAATACAAAAAATTAGCTGGGCATGGTGCCGGGCACCTGTAGTCCCAGTTACTCTGGAGGCTGAGGCAGGAGAATGGCGTGAACCCAGGAGGCGGAGCTTGCAGTGAGCCGAGATCGCGCCACTGCACTCCAGCCTGGGCGACCGAGCAAGGCTCCATCTCAAAAAAAAAAAAAAAAAAAATTATGGCAATTAAAAAGCAGGATATATAATATGGTAGGACCTAGGTTTTCTTAACGCATAGAAGAGAAGACAGGAAAGAAACATTCCAGATATTAAATATTAATGGTGGAAATCCACCATAAATGATGGGATTTGGATTTTTTTTTGTTACATTTTTGTGACTGCCCAATTTTCTATAATGTTATAGAAGATAACCTTTCTGATGATGAAAGGAAAACCTATGCTGTTTTTATTATTGGAACAAGTTTAAGAGGTGTTAATATTTCTAATTTTAGTAAATGTAGACTGTAAACTTGTTTCACTAAAAACAAGGTACAAAACCTGCTGTTGATCCAGAATCTTCCTGCCTTACGAATGCCAGAGATCTTAGTGTCACTCATTTTCTCTCCATTCAGGTTGGTAGAATACTTGCAAGCTATGAGGAATTTTTTCTTAATGGAAGGAGGTGATACCATGTATGACTTCTACACATCAATTTTTGATAAAATAAGAGAAAAGGAAACATGGCAGAATGTGTCTTTTCTTAATGTCCAGCTCCAAGAAGCAGTAGGACAGCGTTATCCTGAAGACAGTTCACGGTAAAATATGGACGTCACCTTTATTTAAATTAGTGTAACATGAACTATGTGCCCATAAGTCTTCTATTAATTACACATATTATTTGGTCCTCGCACTATTCCTATGAGTTTTACTAATATTATTTTACGTATTAGAAAATGGAGGCCAGGCACGGTGGCTCACACCTGTAATCCCAGCACTTTGGGAGGCAGAGGCGGTGGATCACCTGAGGTCAGGAGTTCAAGACCAGCCTGGCCTACATGGTGAAACTCTGTCTCTACTAAAAATACAAAAAGCATGGTAGCAGGCGCCTGTAATCCCGGCTATTTGGGAGGCTGAAGCAGGAGAATCGCTTGAACCTGGGAAGCAGAGGTTGCAGTGAGCCAAGATCATGCCACTGCATTCCAGCCTGGGCGACAAGAACGAGACTCCATTTAAAAAAAAAGAAAAAATTGCGGCAGAGGCTAGCTACGTGACTCTCCCGCTAAACAACAAGAGATGTTGAGATGCCACCATATAGCCAGGTGCAGTGGCTCATACCAGTAATCCTAGCACTTTGGGAGGCCAAGGTGGGAGGATTGCTTGAGCTCAGGAGTTTGCAACCAGCCTGGGCAACATAGTGGGACCTCGTCCCTATAAAAAAAGAAAAAAGTTGCCACCATACAACCTGTCAGGGTCTGATGACCTCCTTCACATGGCTGGAGTCAGTACTTCCTCTCTCTAAGCTCCCACACATGAGGTTTTTCAGTCCTGCCTCCTAGAGAATGCCCCTGATCTCTCAGAACTGGCTCTGAGCTCCCCGATAACCTCTGTGTCTCTCAGCCTCACTCCCTTCCACCAAAACGGACTTGACCCTCACCAGGGTGACCTCAGACCACCAGCAGTGACTTCCACCACTCATCCCTATGCTCCCTGTGGGTACCTCCTAACAGATGGACTAAGCTTTGTCTCAGAAGGGAGAAAGCTATTTACTGTCTGGCTCCATTTTCCCAGCCTCATGTCTTGCACACATACACACCATGTTCTCTCTCCTATCTCACTTTGCGTTTCAGGGATTTCAGAATATTTCTGGTGTCTGCTAGTACTGTCCTCCCGCCTCCCTGTGACATAGTCTCCAGTTCATGGGCCCGCCAGAGGTCTGCTCACTCCTACATTCCCTTTGTCTTCATGTGCTGCACTGGGCTGGGAGTCCCTGGAGGGAAGACTGACTTTCTATTGCCTGCTCAGTGCAGCACCTAACTTAGTATTAATATTTGGTAGATGCCTTCAAAGCACTAAGTGAATGCATACATATCAGGCCATTAAGAGCTAAAAATTTTTTTTTTTGAGAAGGAGTCTTGCTCTGTCGCCCAGGCTGGAGTGCAGTGGCACAATCTCGACTCACTGCAAGCTCCACCTCCCAGGTTCTTGCCATTCTCCTGCCTCAGCCTCCTGAGTTGCTGGGACTACAGGCACCTGGCGAATTTTTTGTATTTTTATAGAGACAGAGTTTCACCGGGTTAGCCAGGATGGTCTCGATCTCCTGACTTCGTGATCCTCCTGCCTCGGCCTCCCAAAGTGCTGGGATTACAGGTGTGAGCCACCGCACCCGGCCAAGAGCTAAAAATTCTGACTAGTGCCTGTGTCATGGATCAGCCAGTTCATAATCACGCACTGCCCTGTGACATCTCTGGTTTGGAAGTTAACTCCCCACTTTAAACCTTCTTCATATGCATCCAGGCATCCCCTCTTAGTGCCTCTGTGACTGTGGAAGAGGACATCATTTCTCAGGAACCACTGATGGGAGTATTTGGAGGATTAAATGAGCTAAGGACACATAATAGTGCCTGGCACTTGGACGCTTTCATGTCCATGTTAGATGCTTGCTTTCCCCTGTGACTCACATCCAAACCTGTCTCAGGAACTCGGATGAAGCACTGCACAGCACCTCTGCTGTAGAAGCAGACCCCATCCCATCTCGATGGGGCTCTCGAAGCAATACTCTCACCGCATGCTCGGCCCCCTCGAGCTGCTCTGCTCATCCTCTCCTGCCCATCCCCAACCTCAGCAGAGGCTTCATCTTCCCAGCCATTGCCTGAAGTTTACTGTCTTCCTCAGCCTCATCTTTTTTCTAATTACTACCATTGTTAAGTGTCTCTTCTATAACTAAACTCATGATTTAAAAGTTTTCCCCCTGTTATTTCTAAATCCAAATTTCTGCTCTGGAATATATGTTAGAAGAGATTCATTTGTTGGAATGTTTGCATTTCTTTTATGAAATGCAGTATCTTTTGGGGAATATTATGTAAATAAAATACGAATTATTTTAAAAGAGCATTTTTGTGTGACAGAGTGCTTTCACAAACTAAAACTGAAATTTCTTTCTTTAGTCTATCTATATCTTTTGAAAATGTTGACACAGCTAAGAAGAAGCTGCCTGTTCATATCTTAGATGGTCTGACCCTCAGCTACAAGGTATATGCTGATATTCTTTGTATGAACCGTGTTTTCTGCTAACATTAAAACATGCGAGTAATTGGTTACTTTCTAATTTTGTTTTTGTTTCCTAGGTCCCATGGCCTGTGGACATTGTTATAAGTTCGGAATGTCAAAAAATTTATAATCAAGTGTTTCTTCTCTTATTGCAAATAAAGTGGGCAAAATATAGTCTGGATGTTTTACTTTTTGGTGGTAAGATTTGTTTTCAGCAGATAAATTGTAATTTAATTTAATTTTAGCCCTTAATAAAAGAGGTTGGTGGGAAAGGGAAGCATATGGGGATCTGGAAAAAAAAAAAAGAATAAGTTGGTGGTGGTTGATCACTTTTTATGTGTACACAAATGCCAAAATGGTGCATATTCTAGCAGTAGTTTTATGGACATCAAATACCTGAAAGAAAGATCAGGAAGTTGTATGTACAGTTGATCTGAAATGCAGCAACTTGATTAGGAAAAGTGATACAGGAAACTTTTCCCACTGCACCTTCCAGAGGCACTGAGGTTCAGTTCCTGCCACCCCTGCCAGGGCTTTCTGTGGTGCCGGGGCCACATCCGTCAGAGTTTCTGCCAGGCGTCATGGTGCAGTGGGGTTTGAGTTGATGCCCTTTCTGTCCACTTTGCTTTTCCAATGTTTTATAGAACTGGTTAGTACTGCGGAAAAACCACGACTTAAAGAAGGCCTTATACATGAACAAGACACAGTTGCTCACTTCGGACCACAAAAAGAACCAGTAAGACAGCAGATTCATCGCATGTTCCTCTTAAGAGTGAAGCTCATGCATTTCGTGAACAGCTTGCACAACTACATCATGACCAGGGTTTGTGCCTCTCCCATCTGCTTCAGTTCTATTGCCGTATCTATACAGTTGTTCATAGAGAATTACTCATAATATGTTTATAAATACAAAATACCTACAGACTGTGAAAACGGGACATGTAGCAAATTTGATCATAAAATAACATGGCAGTGGGAGGAATTTTTTTGTAAATATCCCGGAATATGTGTATCCAGAGGTTGCTGTCCCTCCTGTCCAGCAGCCCCTGGGGACAGGCACAGCCACAGCTCATCTTCTGGAATTGCCTTCAGAATGTGCCTCATGGTCCTTTAGGTTTCAATAGTGGTGACAGCTGTCCCTAAAAAATGGCTCCAATATTTAATAACAGCCAAAATCCACTATGGTGTGTGGGAGGAAGATGCAGCCAGGTTATAGACTTTTTTCTTAAAAACAAGAACTCACTACAAAGTAAATGAAACTATTTTTCTGATACATCTACAAGCCAGTTCTAGAGGAAGTTCTGAAAGAAGGGTTCAGAAATTGGAACAAGAGCAGTATTATTAGAGGACAGTATGCATTTGGGGTTTGAATTGTTGTTTAGACCTGTTTATACCTGGTCTGTGAGTTCTGAAACCCACCTTGCTTGGGTGAAGTGAGCCGCTGAAGCCTGTGTTTTTGGATGGGAAGGCTATGGCAGAGGGGCTCCATGTTTCCCCTGACTGCATTACTGCCTTCACAAGGTTGGCCTTCATTAAGCCCCTAATTGTTAAAAGTAAATGATAAGAGTTTAAGTTTTTTCTTAGTTTGTTTTTTATTTGAAGTATACTTATACTCATTTTAGAGAAAGATCAATGTATGAGAAAAGGAACTTAAGAAACAAATTCATCGTAATTATTTGTATAAAAGTAACACATTTACTTGATTTTTTTTTATCGATGTGTCTTATATACAGTTTAATGTACTTGCCCCTTCCTGCCAGGAAGTCTGTTAGTCCAGAGTTTGGCGTTCATTCATTCACTGTGCAAGTGCGCATCCTACAGGATTGCCCCCGCCGTCCTTTTAGGATCAGAACACCAGAGTATCCAGCCAGCCTTTGAAGAATGGTACTTTATGAAACTTTCTAGATGTGCTTATTGAAGGAAGAATTTGAGAAGAGTAGAAGAGCTTAGTAAAAAAGATTTGTGTGCAGCACACAAGTCCTCAAAGAAGGCTGCTGATTAAGCTTTTTATCTTTTCTCTTCCAAGATTCTACACAGTACAGGGCTGGAGTTTCAACATCAAGTCGAGGAAGCCAAGGATTTAGATCAATTGATTAAAATTCACTATAGGTATCTGTCAACCATCCATGACCGGTGTCTGCTGAGAGAAAAGGTACATGAGATGTCTCCTGCAGATGTGGCCACTGCTGGCGAGTGGCGCTATCTGCCTGCTTTGGAATTTTATGATGATTAAGCTCCTGTCCTGTAGAATATTCTTTAAGGAAGAACCAGACCAAATGAGGTTACAAACAAATGCCCCAGGCCGGCCACAATGGCTCATGCCTATAATCCCAGCACATTGGGAAACTGAGGCGGGCAGATCTTATGAGGCCAAGAGTTCAAGACCAGTCTGGGCAACATAGCAAGACTGTTTTTACAAAAAATTAAAAAGATTAGCAGACATGGTGGTGCATACCTGGAGGCCCAGGTACTTGGGAGGCTGAGGTGGGAGCATTGTTTGAGGCCAGGAGTTTGAGGCTGCAGTGAACTATGATCTGACACCACTGCACTCTGCACTCCAGCTTGGGTAACAGCAAGACCTTGTCTCTTTAAAAAAAAAAAAAAAAAAAACAGAAGGAGGAGTGCCCTATTCGTAGAAATTGTATCTAAGAGCAACATGAGAACTGTGTGTGATAGTCAACACTTACTCTGCGTTACTCTTGGATTCAGTTGGAAAATTGTGTCTGCAGTTGTGGAGCAATAGCATGTCTACTTCATGTGAATAGATAGAATTCAGTAATGTTAAAACCATTGGAATTATTTGTCTTAGTTTCATTGGTGAATTTAAATGGCCATCCCAGGAAAAGGTCTTAATAGTTTGTTTTGTTGGTTTGACTGTACTGCTAATACCACCTGTATCTTACATTCAGTGAATGCATGTGCCTGGTCCCAAATGGGCATGGTTCAGAGCCTAGCACCCTTCCATATACACAGAAGGCAGTCACTGTGGTGATGAGCTTTTTCTGTGATTCATTTAAAATAGGTAAAAGTGTTGGTATCAGTGTCCAAACCTAGTTACACAGTTTGTGTTCTGTGACTTTGGTCTCCAGGTCAGCTTTGTGAAAGAAGCTATCATGAAGGTGTTGAACTTGGCTCTCATGTTTGCAGACGGTTGGCAGGCAGGCCTGGGCACTTGGCGGTAAGTATGTGATTTCTGAAGCATCTGCGCTGTGACCATTTCAGCTTCAGCTTCCCTTTTTTTTTAGAGACAGGGTCTTCCCAGCCACTCAGGAGGCTGAGAGGGGAGGATTGCTTGACCCCAGGAGTTCAAGACCAGCCTGGGCAACACAGCAAGACCCAGTCTTTTAAAAAAAAAAAAAAAGTGCAATTATTTTGTGAGAAGTAAAACATTTTTAAAAATCTGAGGTCTTCTGATTTAAACAAGCAAACATTTTTAGATTATACTCATGTTATATTGTGTACGTTTTGTTAAATTTTTATCATGGACACCTTCAAACAGAAGTGGCAAGGACAGTGTTGCGAACGCCTTGATGGCACCTGCTTCAGCTGTGCCAGTGAGGACAGCTCTGTCATGTCTGTGCCCACCTCTCCAGTCACACTTGCTCAATTATTTTAAACCAAATTCTGGACATCATGCTAGACTATTCTCCAAAGTTATATTTTGGATGAGCTCTAAAAGATGCTGTGTTTTGAGAGTGTTTGTTATTCCCACACATCACATAGGCAAGTGCACTGAATCAGGGGAAGTGGCCCGGGAGCAGTTCCCTCTAGCACTGCCATCCTCTACTGTTAACTCCAGTGTACAGCTCAATATTTTGTTACCTGTCCTGTTTATAAAGTCAGTACAACAGTAATTCTGCTGTTACTTCCATGAAATAAAAGTGCATGTTTGGTTGACTGTACTTACTGCATGTCAGTAAGGAGGTAAGAGTTCATTTGAGTGCTAGTATAATTCGAAATCTCCCGTTGGCTGTACTCGGAATCAAGAAACTAAGATAGTAGATGAAGCCATACCTGCAGGGATGGAAATAGAAGTCTTCCTCGCTTTATATTGCTGGCTCAAAGTGTGCAAAATATATTTTGCTTTCTTTTTTTTTTGTCTCACTTTGGGGTGGAGGAGAAATAACACTGCTGCATATGCTTTGCTGAAATTCAACTCTTTTATTTTACAAATAAATGTAAGAAAAATACAGGGTGTGAGGAACTTAAGCCTATCAACCATCGCAGTTTGTGGATAAGTTAATTGTTCCTAATTGAGACTTAAAGCTGAAAAGTGAAAAATTGTAGAAGCAATGTGAAATTTGCTTGAATGCTATTAGATGATATTTTTAAGCAAATGGTGTTGTGGCTGTGTTTTGAAAGGAATCTTTATCTTTAAAGTATACATTTATACTTATGAAATATTCATGACTGTGGTGCTCTGATGTCTCCTGTTTGCTTCTGAATATTGTGGTGGGGCTGTGGAGGTGTAAGCTTGGCATCTGGGTGGCACCTGCCATGGCTGGGCAGTGGGCCATGGAAACCCCTTCTGAAGTTCTCTCTTACATGTGTTTGATATTAATCTTTTAAAAAAAAAAAAAAAAAAAAAAAGCCGAGCGCAGTGGCTCACGCCTGTAATCCCAGCACTTTGAGAGGCCGAGGTGGGCGGATCTCCTGAGGTCAGGAGTTTGAGACCAGCCTGACCAATGTGGAGAAACTCCATCTCTACTAAAAATACAAAATTAGCCAGGCATGGTGGTGCATGCCTGTAATCCCAGCTACTTGGGATGCTGAGGCAGGAGAATCACTGAACCCAGGAGTCAGAGGTTGTGGTGTGGTGAGCCGAGATCACTACATTGCGCTCCAGCCTGGGCAACAAGAGCGAAACTCTGTCTTAAAAAAAAAAAAAAAAAAAAAGGCAGCCGGGCTCCATGGCTCACAACTGCAATCCCAGCACTTTGGGAGGCCAGTGGGGGCAGATCAGCCGAGGTCAGGAGTTCAAGACCAGCCTGACCAACATGGTGAAACCCCATCTCTACTAAAAATACAAAAATTAGCCAGACGTGGTGGTGGGCATCTAATCCTAGCTACTCAGGAGGCTGAGGCAGGAGAATCGCTTGAACACAGGAGGCGGAGGTTACAGTGAGCCAAGATCGTGCCAATGCACTCCAGCCTGGGCGACAGAGCAAGACTCCATCTCAAAAAGAAAAAAAGCCTTTTTAAAAATGATTTCAAATTTTAAGTTTTATATGCTTAATGTGTTCTTTATTTCAAAGAGAATGTATGCTTGTAAACAATAAAAACAGAACTGTATAAAGGAAAAGGGAGTATCTTTGGTCCTCCTAGTTCCAGAACTAGATACTATCTGGAAACAGCACAGTTTTATATCCTAATGAAACTTCCTTTGAAACACTTTGACATTTTTTATTTTAAAGTAGGGTAGGACGTTATGTGTTTTATTTTATAATCTTTAGATTTAGGATTTTAAATAATTAAACCAAAATACATTTGAAATTACTCCACAGATATCTTGAAGCCTACCTATATACCCACAACGCACTTACTTAATTGAAATTTACTTTTATTCCTAGAATGGAATCTATAGAGAAAATGGAGTCTGATTTTAAAAACTGCCACATGTTTCTTGTAACCATTTTAAACAAAGCCATCTGTAGAGGATCCTTTCCCCATTGTGAGTATATCATGTTAAAATATTTCTACCTCTGTATTTCCTTGTAACTAAGTGTTTGTGCCATTGTTTTGTTACTGATCCCATGAAGAATTAGAAATTCTCACCATTTTGAAAACTGAAAAGTCCTTTAGCAGTTGTCCCATGCTTTGAATTGCTTTTTAAGCATTACAGTGAGGTGAGTGAATATCAAATATTTGTAAGCCTGAGGATCTTACTTTCTGGTATACCATTTATTATAACAGATTTCTAAAACTCTTATTAAATAGTCAGTGGCAGAACAGATTTCTGTCGCACTTCACTATCGTGTAGTTTTTGTAACTATTTCTTTTCAAAAGCTAGACTTTTTAAATTTTTTTTTAGGAATTTAAAGCTCCTGGCCTGGCGTGATGGCTCACGCCTCTAATCCCAGCCCTTTGGGAGGTCGAGCGAATCACTTAAGGTCAGGAGTTGGAGACCAGCCTGGCCTACATGGCAAAACCCTGTCTCTACTAAAAATAGAAAAATTAGCTAGGCATGATGGCACATGCCTGAAATCCCAGCTACACAGCAGGCTGAGGCAGGAAAATTGCTTGAACCCGGGAGGCGGAGGTTGCAGTGAGCTGAGATTGTACCATTGCACTCCAGCCTGGGTGACAGAGTGGGACTCCGTCTTCAAAAAAAAAAATTTTTTTTCAACATTTAAACCTTTTGTTTTAACCTTATTTTTATTCTTCCCACAGTGGAATCTCTAGCGCTGTCACTCATGGCTGGCATGGAACAAAGTTAAATGTCTTCAGTGTAATAAATATCTCCAACTTTATCATCATACATGTACATTTCCACCATGTGCAGCTGAAAAGTGAGAATATTTTTATTTTGGTTTATTTGTAAAACTTGTCCACAATCAGCCTGGCACAGTCGCTCATGCCTCTTATCCCAGCACGATGGGAGGCCAAGACAGGCGGATCGCTTGAGCCCAGGAGTTCAAGGCCAGCCTGGGCAACATGGTGGTGTGTGCCTGTAGTCCCAGCTACTCAGGAGGCGAAGATGGAAGGATTACTTGAGCCCAGGAGGTCAAGGCTGCAGTGAGCCATGATTGCACTACTGCAGTGCAACCTGGGTGACAGAGTGAGACCCTGACTCAAAAAGAACCACTTGCCCACAGTCCAGACAGATGGATTGTAGGTGGGTTTTCTGGAGATTAGTAGATACTGTATAGAGTTGTGTACATAAAAGTGTGTCAGTAGTACAAAGTGTATATAGGCTGTTTACTCTTATATTTCCTACTGTAAGATACAGATTTATGGTACTGATACCTTTAAATTATATCATATTTTAAAAATGTAATTACTGATATTCAAAATAAATTAAAGGACTTAAAATTATTTTATTATCCTTTTGCTGCTGTCCTTCAGTCACAGAAGCTTTTTATATAGACTTTTACATGTTGTCTTCCCTAAAAGTTGTTTTAGATTTAGCTGTCCTAGAAATGTTTATATTTTGGTTGGATGTAGTCTCTCAAGCCTGTAATCCCGGCACTTTGAAAGACTGAGGTGAGAGGATTCCTTGAGGCCAGGAGTTTAAGACCTGCCTAGGCAACATATGAGACCCCATCTCTACAAAAAAAAAACTTAAAAATTAGCCAAGGGCTGGGCACGGTGGCTCACCCCTGTAATCCCAGCACTTTGGGAGGCCGAGGTGGGCGGGTCATCTGAGGTCAGAAGTTCAAGACCAGCCTGGCCAATGTGGTGAAACCCCGTCTCTACTAAAAATACAAAAAAATTAGCCAGGCGTGGTGGCACACATCTGTAATCCCAACTACTTGGGAGGCTGAGGCAGGAGAATCACTTGAACCCAGGAGGCAGAGGTTGCAGTGATCCTAGATTGCGCCACTGCACTCCATCCTGGGTGACAGAGCAAGACTCCGAAAAAAAAGAAAATTAGCCAAGCATGGTGGCACATGCCTGTGGTCCCAGCTACTTGGGAGGCTGAGGTGGGAGGATCACTTGAGACTGGGAGGTCAAGGCTGCAGTGAGCCATGATTGCATCACTGCACTCCAGCCTGGACAACAGAGCAAGACCTTGTCTCTAACAAGAAAAAAGAAAGAAAGAAATGTATATATGTTTTATGTGCCTGAGAAGTTCCACATGGAAAATACTTCAACCGATAGTGATAAATGTAAAAGGCCAACTTCACTTAGGGCCAACTGTTGGTACATAGTACTGTTTGGTATTTCCTTGGTTTTGGAACGGAGTCTCACTCTGTTACCTAGGCTGGAGTGCAGTGGCACGATCTCAGCTCACTACAACCTCTGCCTCCTGGATTCAAGCGATTCTCCTGCCTCAGCCTCCTGAGTAGCTGGGATCTCAGGCGTGCATCACCACGCCCAGCTAATTTTTGTATTTTTAGTAGAGACAGGGTTTCACCTTGTTGGCCAGACTGGTGTCGAACTCCTGGCCTCAGGTGATCCACCCGCCTCAGCTTCCCAAAGTGCTGGGATTACAGGCGTGAGCCACTGTGGCTGGCAATATTTCTGAGCAATTTTTGTGAGCTAACCAGTTATATTTTGAATAGAATTATACTATTAAATTTTTCCATATTTTCTTTTTATAGAGTGAGACTGTCTTTAAAAAAAAAAAAAAAGGCCAGTGATTCATGCCTGCAATCCCGGCACTTTGGGAAGCCGAGGTGAGTGGATCATGAGGTCAGGAGTTCGAGACCAGCATGGCCAATGTGGTGAAACCTCGTCTCTACTAAAAATACAAAAATTAGCCGGGCGTGGTGGCGCACGCCTGTAGTCCTAGCTACTCAGGAGGCTGAGGCAGGAGAATTGCTTGAACCTGGGTGGCAGAGGTTGCAGTGAGCTGAGATCGTGCCACTGCACCCCAGCCTGGGCGACAGAGCGAGACTCTGTCTCAGAAAAAAATAAGAAAAAAAAAAAAAGCTAGAACTGGAAACAACAAAATGTGGAAGTTAGAACTAGAAAGCTTCTAGAAGCAAACATGGTAAAGTAACACCACAAACTTGGGGTAGACAAATATTTCTTACATAAAATCAAAAAAGGGGCCAAGCACGGTGGCTCACGCCTGCAGTCCCAGCACTTTGGGAGGTCAAGGTGGGTGGATCACCTGAGGTCAAGAGTTCCAGACCACCCTGACCAGTATAGGGAAACCCCGTCTCTACCAAAAATACAAAAATCAGCTGGGCGTGGTGGCTCACACCTGTAGTCCCAGCTACTCAGGAGGCTGAGACAGGAGAATCGCTTGAACCTGGGAGGCAGAGGTTGCAGTGAGCCAAGATCACGCCACTGCACTCCAGCCTGGGTGACAGAGCAAGACTCCGTCTCAAAAGAAAAAAAAAAAAGGAAATATTGGTGAATTGGACATCACCAAAAAACATTGCTAGGAAAATGGTAATACAGGCCATAGACTGGGAGAGAACATTTCCCCTTACCCCCTTTCAGGAACCATGTCATGCCCAGAGGCAACCACTGTTGCCCAGGGTGTCCAGAAGTAACTGTTCAGAGTGTATGAAGGCATTTAAAATTAGTAAGACAAGCTTTTTTTTTTTTTTCGTTGATGCAAGGTCTTGCTCTGTTGCCCAGGCTGGAGTGCATTGGCACAGTCTTGGCTCACTGAAGCCTCAACCTCCGGGGACCAAGCACTCCTCCCTCAGCCTCCTGAGTAGCTGAGACTACAGGTATGCACCACCATACACGGCTAATCCTTTATATTTTTTTGGAAGAGATGGGTTTTCAGCCAGGTGCAGTGGCTCATGCCTATAATCCCAGCACTTTGGGAGGCCGAGGCAGGCCAATCACTTGAGGCCAGGAGTTTGAGACCCACCTGGCCAACATGGTGAAACTCCATCTCTACTAAAAATACAAAAAATAGCTGGGTGTGGTGGCAGACACCTGTAGTCCCAGCTACTCTGGGGAGGCTGAGGCATGAGAATTGCTTAAACCTGGGAGGTGGAGGTGGCAGTGAGCCAAGATCACACCAGAGCACTTCAGCCTGGGTGACAGAGCGAGACTCTGATTCAGAAATTAAAGAAAATAAAAAAGACGGCCGGGCGCGGTGGCTCACGCTTGTAATCCCAGCACTTTGGGAGGCCGAGGCGGGCAGATCACGAGATCAGGAGATCGAGACCACGGTGAAACCCCGTCTCTACTAAAAATACAAAAAATTAGCCGGGCATGGTGGCGGGCACCTGTAGTCCCAGCTACTCGGAGAGGCCGAGGCAGGAGAATGGCGTGAACCCGGGAGGCGGAGCTTGCAGTGAGCCAAGATTGCGCCACTGCACTCCAGCCTGGGCGACAGAGCAAGACTCCGTCTCAAAAAAAAAAAAGAAAGAAAAGAAAAAAGACGAGGTTTCACTGGGCTCCCCGGCTGATGTGAATCCCTGGGCCCAAGTAGTCCTCTGGCCTCAGCCTCCCAAAGTACTGCGATTACAGGCGTGCGCCATTGCACCCAGCCCAAGACATTTTTTTTAATGAGCACAAAGAGGCAAGGAAGGCACAAAAATGGCCAATTAAACCACATGAGCACCACAGCCTCTGGCATGGCTAAAATAAAAAGACCGGCATGTCAAATAATTTTCAAGGATTTAGAGCAACTGGAAATTACAAGATGGTACAAGCACTTGGGGAAACTATATGGCATTTTCTTACAAAGGTTAACGTGTATCTACCCCTGAGAAGCAGCAGTTCACCCTTAGGTATTTATCCAAGAGGAATTTTTAAATGCATCCACGCAGAGATTTGTATCTGAATATTCATAAGAGCTAAAAGCTAGAAACATCCTGATGACCATGAAGAGGTAGATGGATCAACACTGAAGTATATGCACGCAGTGGAATGCAATTCAGCTGTGAAAATACACAGCTCATGCACATAACGACATAAGGGAATTCCAGGAACTTTATGCCAGAAAAAAAACCCAGACTTAAAAGGATCCATTATTATTCCATTTACATGAAGTTAATGAACTGGTAAAACTAGTCTCCAGTGATAGAAATTGCAACAGTGGTTGTCTCTGGCCATTACATGTTACCTGAAAGGGGGTTGGGGGAAATTTCTGGGGGTGACGGGTGCGTCCTGTGTCTTCATTGGTTCCACAGGTGCATGCATGTGACAAAACTCATTGAACTGTATCAAGTGTGGGGCTGGGTGTGGAGCAACTGGAAATTTCTTACATTTCTGGTGGAAATGCAGATGGTACAGCCAGTTTGGGTTTTTTGGGGTTTTGTTTTGTTGTTGTTGTTGTTGTTTTTTTGAGACGGAGCCTTGCTCTGCCACCTAGGCTGGATTGCAGTGGTGCGATCTCACCTGGAGTGTGTTTGCAGATGACTTTCCTAGCAGCACATCCCAGGAGGTTTCTTAGGTCACACAATGTCTTTAAAGCTGCAGGTGACTTTGGGCCAGGTGCCCTCCTACTGGGGCCCACGAACAAGGTGGAGCTGGACACCAGCATGGTGCTTCCCAACAGAATCCAGGGGTCACTTCTGTTTTTATAATTGAATAAGTAAAACAACATCTGAATGATCTTTTAATTTGTATTTCATTTATTTACTTTTTTATTTTATTTTATTTATTTATTTATTTATTTATTTATTTATTTATTTATTTATTTATTTTAGACAGATTCTCGCTCTGTCGCCCAGGCTGGAGTGCAATGGCGCAATCTCAGCTCACCTCAACCTCTGCGTCCCAGGTTCAAGTGATTCTCCTGCCTTAGTCTCCTGAGTGGCTGGGACCACAGACGCGTGCCACCATGCCCAGCTAATTTTTGTATTTTCAATAGAGACGGGGTCTCACCATGTTGGCCAGGCTGTTCTTGAACTCCCGACCTCAAGTGATCCGTCCACCTGGGCCTCCCAAAGTGCTGGGATTACAGGCGTGAGCCACTGCCCCCAGCCTTATTTTTAAAATATAGATGGGGTCTCGCTGTGTTGCCCAGGGTGGTCTCAAACTTTGGGGCTCAAGCACAATCCTGCATTGGCCTCCCAAAGTGCTGGGATTACAGGTGTGAGCCACTGTGCCCAGCCTTGGTACAGCCAATTTGGAAGAGTTTTTCAGTCTTTTACACTGTTAAACATATCCTTATTAAACATATTTTTACAGTGTTAAACAACTTATCACCCAGCAATCCCACTCCCAGGTGTTTACCCAAGAGAAATGAAATGTATATTCACACAAAAACCTGTACACAAATGCTTATAGTGGCTTTACAAATAAGTGCCAAAAACTAGAAACAGTCCACAAGACCATCAACTGATGAATGAATAAACAGCTTCAGTTTACCCAATGGAATACTGCACAGAAAGGAAAACATGACTTTGTAACAACTTGGATGAGTCTCAAACTGCTTGAGTTTTCTGAATGAAAAGACATCTTTACACTGACTCTAAGAGCTGTTCCTTTGCTCATGTGTGTGGAAAAGCTAAGGCCGTGCTGCACATTGCCCTGTCCTATGTATGAAATGGACTGGAACCGGGCGTGATGACTCACGCCTGTAATCCCAGCACTTTTGGAGGCCAAGGCAGGCGGATCATTGGAGGTCAGGAGTTCGAGACCAACCTGGCCAACATGGTGAAACCCCATCTCCACTAAAAATACAAAACAATTAGCCAGGCATGGTGGGCATCTCTAATCCCAGCTACTTGGGAGGCTGAGGCAGGAGAATCACTTGAACCCGGGAGGCAGAGTTGCAGTGAGCCGAGATCGCACCATTGCACTCCAGCCTGGGCAACAAGAGCAAAACTTCATCCTAAAAAAGAAGGGAAAAAAGACCCTATTGTTGGAGAGATTCTGTGAGACACACCCTTAATCTATTCACAGAGCCTTTAGTGTCACTAAAGGGTACTCTGAGGCAGCATTTATTAATCTTTTTGACATCAGACGCTTAGTGGCTCACACCTGTAATCCCAGCATTTTGGGAGGCCGAGGCAGGCGAATCACTTGAGCCCGGGAGTTGAGACCAGCCTGGCCAACGTGGTGAAACCACATCTCTACAAAAAATACAAAAATTAGTCTGGGCATGGTGGCTCACGCCTGTAATCTCAACACTTTGGGAGGCCAAGGCAGGTGGATCATCTGAGGTCAGGGGTTTGAGACCAGCCTGGCCAACATGGTGAAACCCCATCTCTACTGAAAATACAAAAATTAGCCAGGCATGGTGGCGCACACCTGTAATCCCAGCTACTCAGGAGGCTGAGGCAGGAGAATCGCTTGAACCCAGGAGGTGGAGGTTGCAGTGAGTCGAGATCATACCATTCCACTCCAGCCTGGACAGTAGGGTGAGACTGTGTCCCAAAATTAAAAAAAAAATTAGCCAGCCATGGTACCACACACCTGTAGTCCCAGCTACTCGAGGGCTGAGGTGGGAGGATTGTTAGAGCCCAGGAGGTCGAGGCTCTAGTGAGTTTGATCATGCCATTGCACTCCAGCCTGGGCAGTAGAGTGAGTTCATGTCTCAAAACAAAAAGAGTTTCCAGCTGGGCGTGGTTGCTCACGCCTGTAATCTCAACACTTTGGGAGGCTGAGGTGGGCGGATCACCTGATGTCAGGAGTTCGAGACCAGCCTGGCCAACATGGTGAAACCCCGTCTCTACTAAAAATACAAAAGTTAGCTGGGTATGGTGGCACACACCTGTAATCCCAGCTACTCAGGAGGCTGAGGCAGGGGAATCGCTTGAAGCCGGGAGGTGGAGGTTGCTGTGAGCCGAGATCACACCACTATACTCCAGCCTGAGTGACAGAGCAAGACTCCATCTCAAAAATAAAAAAAGAGTTTCCAATCACATCCTGAGCATCATCTCTAGAACACATTTTCTTGGCAGTGCCATATAGTTTATCCTTGCTCGATAGTTATTTTCTTATTTTAGTATCATTTACCATGTGGGGAGGCTAAAACATTTCAAAACCATTAATTCTGTCTCCTTTTTGGTTAAAATCTTTCTCTCAGTTAATGCTCTCCTCTCACATTTTACTATAACCAGCAGGAAGAAACCAGGCAGCATCTTCAATACTTTGCTTGGAAAATCTCATTAGCTAGGTCACCAGTTTATTATGTATATTCTGTCCTATCCATGTAACTTCAGGTAACAGCAGGGCTAAACATTCTGCTGCTACTTAATAGAAGTCTTCCTTCAATTTCCAGTAACATTCTTCTCACTTTCTTTTAAGCCCTCTTCAGCAATGTCCTCAAAGTCCAAAGTCTAAGAACAGTGCGTTCAAAGCACTTTAGTGTCATCAACACTCTCCTCAAACCTTGGTCCCAGAGCCACGCCCACCTGTTAGGTTTCGCTACAGCAGCATCCCCTCTCTGTACCCAAATCTGTATCAGTCCAAGAGCAGAGCCATTAATACACGTGTGTGTGACACATACGTACATACATATATATGTGTGTATATATATATTACCCATACACCCATACATGTGGATAATCGTGGACTTGCTGCAGGGCTTTGCTCTTACGCAGTTAATTGTGTAAACTGATTAGTCATTTCCCATAGGGCTGTCTGTTGTCTGCATCCGACGCTGGAGCCTACTGTCCACAGGAGGTTTGGGAGGGACCCAAACCTGCGTCAGTTCTTGCTGCTTCTGGCCTTGGTGGTGTGGAGGTGCTGCAGAAGCTAGGGCCTCTCATCATGAAGATGAGCCAGATGCCTCCTTCGGGAGCCAGAGGATCCAGACTCAACGAAAATAAAACTTCAGGACTGTCTGGATTTATTACACCAGGGAGGAAGTGGAGCCCTAGAGACTGTCAGATCGTATGACTGCAGTTCTTCTCAGATTCACCCTCTTCCTCATTGTTCTTGTTCTGTAAATGACTAAGAGAGACTAGAGACCAGACCTCCCCGCTTCCAATCACTGGTTTTGTTGTAGATGAACTGCCTCCTTTACTGTCCGGTACCTAATGTGGACCAGACGGTACTCTAGACCCTATGACTAGTACATCCTCAGTGTGGAATGTTAAATATGCCTTGCCTGGAAGAAAAAGACCAACTTGACTAATCAGATCATCATAACTATGCATGAAGTCTTCCACAGAAAGATGTTGAAATTTTGTTACACTTCCCTAACCTTTTTCTAAATAAGCATTCCCAAACATCTACACTTTGGAACACTGACTTCTGTTCTTTGAGATCTGTGCTTCCCAGGTAGCCTATCCTCAAACTTTTTGCTTGCATAAACTCTCTAAACTAGATTCTGTTCCTTTTGATTATTTTAGGTTGACAAGAAGAAGGCAGTAGTGGCAGTCCTGGCCATGGTGTCGTTAACAATGTAAGCTGTCAGACCCACAACAACATGTGTGAGCCACAACACAGTCGCAGCTCCCTGCCTCTCCCCAAGCCTCCGCCAACGCCTCCCTCATGGTCTTCCAGAAACACGGGAAGAAGAACTCTAGTAAACGTGGGTCAGCTTAGCCAGCTCCACATGCTACAAAGCCACCACATCAATTCATGGCATCATTAAGTTAACAAAGAGTAATTTGGCCTGGCATGGTGGCTCACACCTGTAATACCAGCATTTTGGGAGGCCGAGGCAGGCAGATCAACTGAGGTCAGGAGTTTGAGACCAGCCTGGCCAACATGGTGAAACCCCCTCTCTACTAAAAATATAGAAAATTAGCTGGGTGTTGTGGTGGTGCGCGCCTGTAATCCCAGCTACTCAGGAGGCTGAGGCAGTAGAATCACTTGACCCTAGGAGGCGGAGGTTGCAGTGAGCTGACATCGCACCACTGCACTCCAGCCTGGTGAGCATGCGAGACTCTGTCTCAAAAAAAAAAAAAAGTAATTTATTATTAGGAAGTCCTTATACTGTTTCCTGCGGCTGCTGTAACACATTACCATAAACCTGGTGGCTTAAAACAACAGATATTCATTCTGTTGAAATTCTGGAGGCCAGAAGGCCAAAATTCAAGGGAGCAATAGGGCTGTGCCCCCGCCATTCTTTGCCTCCCCAGTTTCTGGGGGCTGCCAGCATTCTATGACTGTGGCTATGTGGCTGCTTCACTCCCATCTCTGCCTCTGTGTTCACACTGCCTCTTTCTGGGTCTGTTCTCTGTGTGTCTCTTGTAAGCACACTGCTTATTGGATTTAGGGCCCCTTCAGATAATCTAAGATGATCCCATCTCAAGAACTTAGTTATATCTGCTAAGACCCTTTTTCTTCATATAAGGTAACTCTCTTAGTCTGTTAAGGCTACTATAACAAAGCAGAATAGACTGGGTGGCTATAAACAGGAGAAATTTATTACAGTTCTGGAAGCTGAGCGCCCAAGATTAGGGCACCACAGAGTTGGTGTCTGGTGAGGGAATGGAGGAATTTTTAATCCAGAAATGCATGCTGTGTTTCCTGCTCGGGGAGAGCCGTCTCCCTGTTCCGCTGGTGTTTGTTTTTCTACCTGTTACTTCTGCTTTCTCACCTTTCCTTGCTGTGCTTTTCCTGTAGTGGTTGGAAGGTGGATGCTCACAGATCCCAAATGCATGTGACCAGTTCTTGGCTCCAGCCTTGGCCTGGATTCCCCAGAAATACAACCTGAGACAAAGCCGTAGGTGCCTCCACTCTGAGATGGGGTGCAGTGCCCGTAGTGGGAGTCAGAGTGCCCTAGCAGGAGAAGGAGAGAGATGGAGGAGGAGGAGGAAGAGGAGGGGGAGGAAGGGGAGGAGGAAGTGGAGAGCTGATGGATGTGGGACCATCTCAGTAAGATGGCATTGCTAAGTGTGCCTGCCCCACCTCTCGGGATGTCCCTAGAAGCCATGTGGACTGCATCAGGAAGGAAAGAGAGGAATCTGCCTGTGAGCGCCTCTCATTAGTCAGAGGTGCAGGGAATGTTAACTCTGTGCACAGCTGCATGGTTCATGTGTGATTTCAGAGGACTCTGATGCCTCCTGTTGACAGGGAAGCCCCAGGGCAGGAGGTGAGAGATCCAGGCGGGCACCAGGGAGACGTGCGGTTGGGTTCTTGGTTGGAGTCCACATATTTTCACTGCAGAAGGAACAAAAGTCCTGAAGATAGGAAGCTGTGATGTGAGTGAGAAAGTTCCAACTCTAAGCTCCCAACCAAGGTTCCCACGGCGAGTCAACTTGGGTCAGGTGCCCACTCCAGCTTGAACAAGGTGTGGCAAGAAATAAGAGATCAGGTTGTACAAATATAGCAGCTGAGATCATGCTATTGTGGAATGGAGGGATCAGTTAAGAAGGAATTAAAGTTCCTCCTGGTTGGCCAGGCACATGGCTTGCACCTGTAATCCCAACACTTTGGGAGGCCAGGTGGGAGGATTCCTGGAGGCCAGGAGTTCAAGGCCAACCTGGACAACAAAGTGAAACCCTATCTCTAGATAAATAAATAATAAATTTAAAAAAACAGACCAAGACAAGTATGATTTAAGGGGATATGTATGGGTGCCAAGTTAACAGGGGGTGGGTTGTGGTGGTCTTTTTATTGTGTCAACCTAGTGAGGCTGTCCCAGCTATTCTATCAAACACACACCTCGTGTTGCTAGAAGGTATTTACTGGATGTGATTAAATTTCATATCAGTTGACTTTAAGTAAAGGAGATGATCCCAGGCAGTCCAGCTGGGCCTGATTCAATGGGTTGGAAGACCTTGAGGCAGAGCTCCAGCTTCCTGAGACAAGGCGGAATGGTAGCCCCAAAGTTGTCTGCTTCCTAATCCCTGGACCGTGTGACTATGTTAGTTTACATGGCAAGAGGAGAATTAAAATTACAGATGGAATTAGGGTTGCTAGTCAACTGACTTGAGATAGAGACGTTACCCTGCATTATCTGGGGAAGGGGGATGTCATCACACGGGCTCCTAAAGGTGGAAGAGGGGACAGAAGTACAGTGTCAGAGGAAGGTGTGAGGCCAGAGCAGCCTGAGAGCAGTGCCAACTGAGGGCTTTGAAGATGGAAAAAGTCAAGGGAGTGGGGCAGGATCCAGGAATGTGAGTGGCCTCTAGACCAATATGGAGAAATCCCGTCTGTACTAAAAACACGAAAACTAGCCGGGCATGGTGGTGCATGCCTGAGTCGCTTGAACCAGGGAATCAGAGGTTGCAGTGAGCTGAGATCATGCCACTGCACTCCAGCCTGGCAACAGAACAAGACTCCATCTCAAAAAACAAACAAACGACAAACAACAAAAAAACAGATTTTTTTTTTTTTTAGATGGAGTCTCACTCTGTCCCCCAGGCTGGAGTGCAGTGGCACGATCTCGGCTCACTGCAAGCTCCGCCTCCCGGGTTCACGCCATTCTCCTGCCTCAGCCTCCTGAGTAGCTGGGACTACAGGCGCCCGCCACCACGCCCGGCTAATTTTTTTTGTATTTTTTAGTAGAGACGAGGTTTCACCATGTTAGCCAGGATGGTCTCGATCTCCTGACCTCATGATCCACCTGCCTCAGCCTCCCAAAGTGCTGGGATTACAGGCTTGAGCCACCGCATCCGGCCGACAAAAACAGATATTAATTATCTTGAAGTTCTGGAGGCCGGAAGGCCAAAATTCAAGGCAGCAATAGGGCCTTGCCTCCACCATTCTTTACCTGCTCAGTTTCGGGGGCTGCCAGCATTCTATGACTTGTGGCTGTGTGGCTGCTTCACTCCCATCTTTGCCTCTGTGTTCACACTGCCTCTTTCTCTGGGTCTGCTCTCTGAGTGTCTCTTGTAAGCACACCGTTTATTGGATTTAGGGCCCCTTCAGATAATCTAAGATGATCCCATCTCAAGAACTTAGATCTGCTAAGACTCTTTTTCTTCATATAAGGTAACTGTCTTAGTCCTTCAGGACTCCTATAACAAAGCACCATAGACTGGGTGGCTATAAACAGGAGAAATGTATTACTCATAGTTCTGGAAGCTGCGTGCCCAAGATCAAGGCACCACAGAGTCGGTGTCTGGTGAGGTCCCACTGTCTGGTTCTCAGTGGCTGTTGTCTGGCTGTGTCTTCACATGGCAGAAAGGACAAGCCTGTTCTCTGGGGTGTCTTTTTTTTTTTTTCTTTTTTTCTTTTTTGAAACGGAGTCTCGCTCTGTCACCCAGGCTGGAGTGCGGTGGTGCAATCTCGGCTCACTGCAAACTCTGCCTCCCAGGTTCACGCCATTCTCCCACCTCAGCTTCCAGAGTAGCTGGGACTACAGGCGCCCGCCACCACGCCCGGCTAATTTTTTGCATTTTTAGTAGAGACAGGGTTTCACCATGTTAGCCAGGATCGTCTCGATCTCCTGACCTCGTGATCCGCCTGCCTCAACCTCCCAAAGTGCTGGGATTACAGGCCTGAGCCACCACGCCTGGCACCCTCTGGGGTGTCTTTTATAAGGGCACAAATCCCACTCATAGGGACTCTACCTTTGTGACCTGTCACCTCCCAAAGGCGCCATCTCCTAATACCATCACCTTGGTGATGGGGTTTCAACATAGTAGTAACAGCCACAGGTTCCAGGGATTTGACACAGGTATTTGCTGGGGGATGCTTTTTCAGTTTACCAGAGCCAGAAATTTGTAGTAATTTGTTGTGACCGTGACAGAAACCTAAAAACAGGACAGTAACTTTCTTTTTTTCTTTTCTTTTCTTTTTTTTTTTTTTTTTTTGGAGTTTTGCTCTTGTTGCCCAGGCTGGAGTGCAATGGAGTGATCTTGGCTCACCACAACCTCTGCCTCCTGCATTCAAGTGATTCTCCTGCCTCAGCCTCCCAAGTAGCTGGGATTGCAGGCATGTTTCACCACGCCCGGTTAATTTTTTGTATTTTTAGTAGAGATGGGGTTTCTCTATGTTGGTCAGGCTGGTCTCAAACTCCTGACCTCAAGTGATCCGCCCGCCTTGGCCTCCCAAAGTGCTGGGATTACAGGGGTGAACCACCATGCCCGGCCAATTTCTGACTTCTGTCACCAGTGAGTAGTGCTGTCTGTCATGGAAGTTCATATAGATGGAATCCCACAATATGTATGTGGTCTCTTGTGTGTGGAAAATTACAGAATAATTTTGAGGTTCATCTGTTTTATAATACTACTTGTATATCCATTTTCTTCCCCTTTTAAAAACTTTTTTCATCATATTATTTTCCACAGTGGCACCATTTTACATTCCCACTAAGAGTACACAGAGTTCCAATTTCATCATATCCTTGCCAACACTTGTTATTTTGTTTATTTTTATTTTATTTTATTTTATTATTTCTTTTGAGATGGAGTCTCACTCTGTCGCCCAGGCTGGAGTGCAGTGGCAGGATCTTGGCTTACTGCAACCTCCGCCTCCTGGGTTCAAGCGATTCTCCTGCCTCAGCCTCCCAAGTAGCTGTTTGTTGATAGTAGGCATCCTAATGAGTGTGAAATGGAAAAACATAAGAACAAATCCTTTTGATTTGTTCTTTCCTTTTTATTGCTGAGTAATATTCCATTATATGAACAGTATTTGTTTATCCATTCTCCTATTCGTGTACTTTGGGTTGTTTCTAGTTTTTTGCGATTATAAATAAGCTGGTAAGAATATTCATTACACAGCCAGGTGCGGTGGCTCATGCCTGTAATCCTAGCACTTTGGGAGGCCAAGGCGGGCGGATCACCTGAGGTCGGGAGTTTGAGACCAGCCTGATCAACATGGAGAAACCCCATCTTAACTAAAAATACAAAATTAGCCGGGCGCGGTGGCTCACGCTTGTAATCCCAGCACTTTGGGAGGCCGAGGTGGGCGGATCACGAGGTCAGGAGATCGAGACCACGGTGAAACCCCGTCTCTACCAAAAATACAAAAAAAATTAGCCGGCGTGGTGGCGGGCGCCTGTAGTCCCAGCTACTCGGAGAGGCTGAGGCAGGAGAATCGCTTTAACTCGGGAGGTGGAGGTTGTGGTGAGCAGAGATCACGCCATTGTACTCCAGCCTGGGCAACAAGAGTGAAACTCCATCTCAAAAAAAAACAAAAAAGAAAAAACAAAAAAAAAGACTATTCATTATACAAGTTTTTGTGCAGAGATTAATTTGTATTTCTATTAGGTAAATACTTAGAAGTAAAATTACCATCATAGGAGATATATATGTTGAATAAATATATGTTGAATTTTATAAAAGACTTCCAATGTGGTTTCTTTCTGAAGTGTGAGTTAAAGTCTTTTGCCCTATTTTTCCTGCATTGTCATTTTAATGTTGTCCGGGTTCTTTACGTATTCTGGACACAGGCTGTCTGTCTGTTGTATGTATTGCAGTATTGTCTTGCAATATTGTCTATGTCTTTTCACTCTTTTAACATTGTCTTTTGATGAGAAGTTTTAAATTTCGATCAAATCAATTTATCATTTTTTTCTAAAGGTACTAACCCTACGTTTTTGAGAAATCTTGCTTACCTCTACTCTACAGTTACAAAATTATTCTCTTATGTTTTCTTCTAGAAGCTTTGTATCTTTAGCTTTCAAATTTAGGTCTATGATCCATACACAACCAGTTACTTTTTGTACATGGTGTTGGGGAGGAAGTTGAGTTTCAGTTTTTGCACATTGTTATGCAGTTATTCTAGCACCATTTTTAAAAAAAAGTTTCTTTTCTTTTATTCTCTCTCTTTTTTGTTTTTTTAATACGGAGTCTCTCTCTGTTGCCAGGCTGGAGTGCAGTGGCGTGATCTCAGCTCACTGCAACCTCTGTCTCCTGGATTCAAGCGATTCTCCTGCCTCAGCCTCCCAGGTAGCTGGGATTACAGGCGCTCGCCACCACACCCAGCTAATTTTGGTATTTTCAGTAGAGACAGGGTTTCGCCATGTTGGCCAGGCTGGTCTCAAACTCCTGACGTCAGATGATCCGCTCGTCTTGGCCTTCCAAAGCGCTGGAATTACAGGTGTGAGCCACTGTGCCCAGCCAAAAAAGAGTTTTCTTTCTCCATGAAAGTCCTTTAGCATCTTAATTGAAAATCAATTGACCAAATAATGTGTACTTAATTTTCACTATTCTGTTCCATTGCTGTATAGTAGTCTCATTTCTATAGATAATTCTTCATTGGCTGTTTGCCCTTAGGCCCATTTCCCGAGGCTTTAAATGGTTATTTATTTTATTTCATTTCATTCTATTTTTTTGAGACAGGGTCATGCTCTGTCGCCCAGCCTGGAGTGCAGTGGCACGATGTCGGCTCACTACAACCTCCAACTCCCGGGTTCAAGCGATTCTCCTGCCTCAGCCTCAGCGGTAGCTGGGACCACAGGCACCGGCTACTACACCCAGCTAATTTTTGTATTTTGTAGAGAGGGGGGTTTTGTCCTGTTGGCCAGGCTGGTCTCGAACCCCTGAGCTCAAGCAATCCACTGCCTCAGCCACCCCAAGTGCTGGGTTTACAGGCATGAGCCACCGCACCTGGCCTAATGGTTGTTTTTAAAGAAGCACTGTACTATACTCGCCTATTTTCAGACCATGGTTGACCACGAGTAACTGGAACTCAGAGGAGGGGGACTACTAGTACGGTATAATGAGATATTTTGAGAGAGAGAGACGAACTACATCACTTTTATAATAGTATACTACAATTGTTCTATTTTTATTATTGTTAATCTCTTACTGTGTCTAATTTATTTATTTATTTATTTTCAAATGGAGTCTCACTCTGTGAGTCTCACTCTATTGCCCAGGCTGGAGTGCAGTGGCACAATCTCAGCTCACTGCAACCTCTGCCTCCAGAGCTCAAGCAATCTACCCACCTTGGCCTCCCAAAATGCTGGGATTACAGACCTGTGTGTAATTGATAAATCAAACTTTATCATAGGCCTGCATATATAGAAAAATATATAGTCTATACAGTGTAGGGTTTGCTACTATCGGTCCTTTCAGACATCCACCAGGGGTCTTGAAGCTTATCCACGGAAGGTAAGGCGGGAACTACTGTAAATAATTTTGATCCTTTGAAATCTAATGAGACTTGTTTTACTTCCTAACATATGGTATATTTTGTGAATGTTACGTGTGTATTTGAAAACTTTAATTCCTGTCAGTAACAGCTTGAAGTCTTCAGTACAAAGCGTCTGAACATCTTTCATTCCATACGATGCATTCTGTATTCTGTTTTGTGGAGGTGCCATTTAGGTCTAATAGGTTAATTACCTTAAAAAATTTTTGTGTCTTCTTTTTGTGTCTGCCTGTCCTATCAATTAGTAATAGAGACAAGTTCAAATCTATATGAGTGTGTATTCGCCTATTTCTTCTTTTGATTCTATCCATCTTTGTCTAAATATTTCAAAACTTATTTGATGTATATATGCACTAGAAGTTGTTATTTTTTCTTCCTTTTCTTTTGAGATGGAGTTTCACTCTTGTTGCCCAAGCGAGTGCAATGGCGAGACCTTGGCTCACTGCAACCTCCGCCTCCCAAGTTCAAGTGATTCTCCTGCCTCAGCCTCCCAAGCAGCTGGGATTACTGCAACCTCCGCCTCCCAGGTTGAAGCGATTCTCCTGCCTCAACCTCCCGAGTAGCTGGGATTACAGGCATGCGCCACCAGACCTGGCTAATTTTTTGTATTTTTGGTAGAAACAGGGTATGTTAGCCAGGCTGGTCTCTAACTGCCGACCTCAGATGACCCGCCCGCCTCAGCCTCCCAAAGTGTTGGAATTACAGGCATGAGCCACCATGCCCAGCCTATTTTTTCATACTTAATTGACCCATTTATTTTTATCAAATGTCCTTTTTATCGCTGATAGTGCCCCTTGAGTTGAATTCTACTTTGATATAATCACTCCACCTTTCTGATTAGCGTGTCCTTTTGCATCTTTTTAATTTCAGCCTCTTTGTGTCCTTATATTTAAATTATGTCTTTTTTTTTTTTTTTCGAGACCAGGTTTCACTCTTGTTGCTTAGGCTGGAGTGCAATGGCATAATCTCAGCTCACTGCAACCTCCGCATCCCGGGTTCAAGCGATTCTCCTGCCTCAGTCTCCTGAGTAGCTGGGTTTATAGGCATGCGCCACCACACCCAGCTAATTTTGTATTTTTAGTAAAGACGGGGTTTTGCCATGTTGGTCAGGCTGGTCTCGAACTCCTGACCTCAGGTGATCCACCCACCTTGGCCTCCGAAAGTGCTGGGATTACAGGCATGAGTCGCTGTGCCCGGCCAAAATTATGTCTTCTTAAAACAGAATATATTTGGGTCTCGTTTTTAATCCAATGTGACAATTTCTGTGTTTTAATCCATTTACAGTTAGTAAACGGATTACATGTTTAGTCCATTTGCATTCAATGTGATTACTAATGCGGTTGAAGTCTAACTGCTTGCTCTTTGTCTCTGTCTTATGTGCTTTTTGCTCCTTCCTTCCTGCTTTCTTTTGGATCAAGTATATTTTTGTATTCTATTTCATCTCTTTTCTTGGATTTTTAGCTGCATTATTTTTTATTAATTGCTCTAGGGATTACAGTATTTTATTATTTTAAGACGGAGTCTTGCTCTGTCGCCCAGGCCGGAGTGCAGTGCCATGATCTTGGCTCACTGCAACCTCCACTTCCTGGGTTCAAGCGATTCTCCTGCCTCATCCTCTCGAGTAGCTGGGATCACAGGCGCACACCACCATGCCTGGCTAATTTTTGTATTTTTAGTATAGACGGGGTCTTCACCATGTTGGCCAGGGTGTTCTCGAACTCCTGACCTGAGGTGATCCGCCCGCCTCAGCCTCCCGAAGTGCTGCGATTACAGGCGTGAGCCACTGCGCCCGGCCGGGATTACAATATTTTAAATTATCACAGTATAACTTGAATTTGGGTTCTATCATGTCATCAACAATGTAAAAACCTTTGGAATCTAATTTTGAAACTCCACCCTAGGCACAGAAAAGGAGTAATCTGCTGATTTGAAAATGTGTGGACTGGGAACCAGAATGTTATCCAAAGCCCCTGTTTTGCAGGAATGTGAGAAAATGATCTCCGAATATTGAGTCAACTGGTAGATTGTCTCAATCCGCTGGTCAGGATCCATTTGCTGCTTTTTGCCTGACCGCAGAGCACAGGCGGGAGTAACCAAACCTTCATAATCTAGAGACCAGACTAGAATATCTGATGCCCATCCTTACTGTTCTCCATAAGAACCAGGGGTCGCAGGTGCTGGGGCTGAGCGGGGCGTTTAGGGCAGTTTTCCTAAACACGCCTGTGACCAGCTGACTCCACTCAGCGTTTCCGTGTGAGGTGTTTCTTCACCGGCCTTTCAAGATTGTTTTCTGGCACGAGCTCAAATCAGGTTTTCCTGCGTCCGCCGTTCCCGCAGGTCTGCGCAGGGATTTGGCCCTGGCTCCCGCAGGTGATGGGGCCGCAGGGTCCGGCCGGGGCCGTCTCCAGCGGGCTCTGCGCGCCAACCTGCCGCTGGGACCCGCGCCTGGAACCCTCCCGACGAGCGCAGGTGAGCGCCTCCAGCCAGGTGGGGCGGCGCCACATGGGCTCCCTGGGTGTCCCCCTGAGCTCCTTCCGCAGCTCAGGCCACCCCCGCCCTGACCCGGTGGAGCCCCGGGACGGGGTGCAGATCCCCGTTCCTTCGCGCTCCGAGCCGGACGGACCCGCGGGAGGACCCCACGCCCGCTCCGCCCCGACCCCGCCGTCCCGCGCAGGCTGAGGTGACCCAGGCCGGCAGGTGGCCAGGGGCTCTCCGCCTGGGAGGACACCTTCGGCTGCCGGCGTGGGGAAAGGGGTTGGCCAGCCAGGGGCGCCCCGCCGGGAGGAGGGAGCTGCCGGGGCCGCGGCCGGGAGGGAGGAGCGCCGGGAGGAAGAGGCCGAGCCGGGAGAGCCCCCGCCCCGGGAGGAAGGGGAGGAGGCCGGGTGTTTCCTGGCGCATTCCCGGCCAGCCCGAGTGACTCACTCAGCCAAGGAAACTCCCAGGGCCCGCCCAGGACCCCCAAGCCGCCGCCGACCCAGGTGAGGAACCCTGCTCGCCCGCGCCTGCCCTGCGGCCTCCGCGGGGTCCGGGTCCCCCTCGGAACCTGGGCCGGCCAGGGCGGCGGCGGGGCCGGGACGGAGCCCCCCCCCCCGGCGGCGCGGCCTCCCCGGCGCCGCGGCCTCCCGGATCGTCCTGGTCCCCGCGTCCCCCAGGTCCCGGCCCCGGTCTCCCGCGCCTCCCGGGCTCCAGGTCCCCGCACTCCCTGCACTGGCTTCCCGGGCCCTGCGCCCCCGGCCTTTCGGCCTCGGCCCCGAGCTCCCCGCCCCCGCGTTCCCCGCCTCGCGCCCCGGGATCCCGGATTCCGCGCCCCGGCACGTGGCACGGCTGCAGTGGGGAAGGAATACCTTAGTGGTTCACGTTTTTGTTGGAAAGTAAGGAGCAGGCAGATTGTGAAGGTTGCACTAAGGTCGCGCAGCAAGATCTGAACCCGTTTTTGTTTCGTGCCCCTCTGAGGACGGGAGGGAGCCTGGTCCGCGGAGCCATTCTGCGCATTCTTGGAGAGAGGAGTTTTGGGCTTTGTTAAGGAGGCGCGATTGTTACGGGGGCAGCACTGTTTCGCACAAGCATCTGAATTGTGTATTTTAAGGCTGAAATGCGTGAGCTTAATTTGCAGCACATTGTGGGTGTGACAAGAAGGGTGCAAGAATAATTGGGAAACGGGGTTGATGGAGCGTATTTTAAGCTGAGAGGGGCGTCTGGACGGTGTCAGCTCCGCTGTTAAGTCCAGTCAGGGAGCGGCTGCTGATTGAACCCAGCGCCGCGTGCTCGCCGCTGGGGACTGAGGCTCGGGAGCGTTTGTTTTCTGGCGGCGGAGGGCACCGTGGCCGCGCTGGGAGCGGTGGTGTTTCTTGGAGTCGTCCGTCGGACTCCAGAATGAGGCGGGGTCGGAGCCGCGGTGATGCCCGGTGCCGTGCGCACATTGCTATGCTCGACAGCTCGGTGGCTACGACAGAGTCCGGGCCAGGCCGGGACCCGCGGGGGCCCCACGCATGCTGCCCTTTCCCTGCGGGTGGCCAGCGGCTTTCCAAGTGATGTCTAGATCTGCAGGCACGGAGCCTGGAAGAAGAGTCACGTTGTGAGTGGGCGCGGGCCGTAGCAGGTGTGCACTCGTAGGGCCAGTAGGGAGACAGTGCCGGTGCCCTCGCTGCGACCGAGGCGCCCTGGAGTCGTGGCGGAGGACGTTTCCTGCGTTGAGACAGGTGTCTGTGCTGCGCTCAAAGAAAATGTACCCCCTAAGTTTGTGTGTGTGTTTAAATTTATTTTAAACTTTACATACGGTAAGATTCACTTTTTGGTGTTCAGTTCAGTGAGCTTTAACAGGTGCCTGGACTGTAGTGACTTCCACCGCAGTCAGGATACTCAGGAAGGCAGCCTCTCTCCTCCCCGCTCTTGCAGCCGCCTGTCTGTTCCTCAGTCCTCCTGCTTTGCCCATTCCAGAATGTCACATGTGGGCTTGGAGTCTGGCTTGTTTCGCTTAGCATAAGGCGTTGGCGATTCAGCTATGCTCTGGTTTGTCCCTGAAGAGTAAAGATACAAGGGTCTGAAAAGTGTGGCTCTCGGATACAGCCTGAGAGAGAGACTAAAATGATAAAGTGATGAGAAAAATTACAAAACTATAGTTCATTAAAAACATTAAACAGTATGGAACCGTGTATGCTAAAAGTGAAATTCCCTCGGTACTTCTAAGTAGTATAATAGTCTTTTCTGTGCATAAGCAATTTTTTAAATAACATAGCGAGATCATATTGCATATATTATCATCATACATTTTTCACTTAATGATGTTTGGTTACTTAAAGATCTTAGCAATCTTTACATGTTGATATATATAGTATATACACACAGATTTCCCTCAATCTTTTAAATAACCGTATAGTATTCTTTTTTTTTTTTTTTTTTTTTTTTGTGGCCCAGACTGGAGTGCAGTGCCGCAAACTCAGCTCACCACAACTTCTGCCTCCTGTGTTCAGGTGGTTCTCCCACCTCAGCCTCCTGAGTATCTGGGATTACAGGCATGCACCACCACACCCGGCTCATTTTTGTCTTTTTAGTAGAGACGGGGTTTTGCCATGTTGCCCAGGCTGGTCTTGAACTCCTGACCTCAAGTGATCTGCCCGCCTCAGCCTCCCAAAGTGCTGGTATTACAGGCATGAGCCACTGTGCCCGGCCAAATGACTGTAGTATTCTGTAGTGTGGATGTTTCATAATTTTATCAGCCTCCTGTTGATTGACATTATAGTTATTTACTGTTTTTCACCACTACAGTCAATGCTTGTGTCTGTATCTTTGTGCACATACTCAAGTTTATAATGCTAAAGGTGACTTTGGGTTTAAATAACAGCTAACATCTCCTCCCTCCCTCCTTTTATTTTATTTTATTTTATTTTATTTTATTTTATTTTTCGTGAGACAGGGTTTTGCTCTTGTTGCCCAGGCTGGAGTGCAACGGTGTGATTTCGGCTCACTGCAACTTCCACCTCCCGGGTTCAAGCAATTCTCCTGCCTCAGCCTCCCGAGTAGCTGGGATTACAGGCGCCTGCCACCACACCCAGCTAATTTTTGTATTTTTAGTAGAGACAGGGTTTTGCCATGTTGGCCAGGCTGGTCTCAAACTCCTGACCTCAGGTGATCCACCCACCTCGGCCTCCCAACGTGCTGGGATTACAGGTGTGAGCCACCGCACCCAGCCACATATTTTATAGTGTGAAGTTTTAACTAACATGTCCAAGCTATTCTCATTGTTTTTCCTATTAAATTTTTTTTTTTTTTTTTTTTTTTGAGACAGAGTGTCACTCTGTCACCCAGGCTGGAGTGCAGTGGCGCAATCTTGGCTCACTGCAAGCCCCGCCTCCCGGGTTCACGCCATTCTCCTGCCTCAGCCTCTCCGAGTAGCTGGGACTACAGGCGCCCGCCACCACGCCCGGCTAATTTTTTTGTATTTTTTTAGTAGAGACCGGGTTTCACCGTGGTCTCGATCTCCTGACCTCGTGATCCGCCCGCCTCGGCCTCCCAAAGTGCTGGGATTACAAGCGTGAGCCACTGCGCCCGGCCTTTCCTATTAAAATTTAGCCAGCCCTTAGAGGCCATGGATAATGCATGGATTAATTACATTGACATAATTTAAAAACCTTATTTTAGCCAGCGCAATAATATCAGACAAAGAAAAGGCATACAAATTGGAAAGGGAAAATTGTCCCTATTTGCTGACAACATGATTATCTATATAGAAAATCCAGGGAATCTATGAAAAAGCTACTAGAACTAATTAGTGAAGTTAGCAGGGTCACAAGATACAAAGTCAACACACAGAAGGCGACCTTATTTTTCTTTCTTTCTTTTTTTTTTTTTTTTGAGACAGAGTTTTATTCTTGTTGCCCAGGCTAGAGTGCAATGGTGCGATCTTGGCTCACTCGCAACCTCTGCCTCCTGGGTTCAAGCGATTCTCCTGCCTCAGCCTCCCGAGTAGCTGGGAATACAGGCATGTGCCACCATGTCTGGCTAGTTTTGTATTTTTAGTAGAGACGGGGTTTCTCCATGTTGGTCAGGCTGGTCTGGAACTCCCACCCTCAGGTGATGACCGCCCACCTCTGCCTCCCAAAGTGCTAGGATTATAGGCGTGAGCCACCGTGCCTGGCCTGGCGACCTTATTTCTACATACAGCAGTGCCACTTATCCATGGGAAGATACATGCAAAGTCAACACTATACAAGCTGACCTTACTTCTGTTTACAACAGTCCTTGTTATCCATGGACGATACGTTCCAATGGATGCCTGAAACCTCAGATAAGACAGAACCCTTTGTGTACTGTGGTTTTTTTTCCTATACATCTATGCCTATGATAAAGCTTAATTTACAAATTAGGCACAGTAAGAGATTACCAACAATAACTTCATAATATAGAATAATTATATAGTGAATAAAAGTTATATAAATGTGTTCTCTCTTTCAAAATATCTTTTTGTATGCACTCACCTATTTTTGGAGGGCAGTTGACTGCAGGCAGCTGTAACTGGGGGAACAGAAATTGCAGATAATGAAACTACAGGTAAGTGGGGACTACTGTACTAGCAATGTACAATTAGAAAGTTAAATTTGGCCAGGCGTGGCGGGTCACGCCTGTAATCCCAGCACTTTGGGAGGCCGAGGTGGACGGATCACAAGGTCAGGAGTTCGAGACCAGCCTGGCCAACATAGTGAAACCCTGTCTCTACTAAAAATACAAAAATTAGTTGGGCATGGTGGCGTGCGCCTGTAGTCCCAGCTACTCAGGAGGCTGAAGCAGGAGAATCGCTGAACCGGGGAGGCGGAGGTTGTGGTGAGCTGAGATCGCGCCACTGCACTCCAGCCTGGGCAACAGAGCGAGACTCTGTCTCAAAAAAAAAAAAAAGAAGAAGAAAAAGAAAGTTAAATTTAAAAACACACCATTTCGTTTGCTTCAAAGGAATCAAATACTTAGGTATACATTGAATAAGACTTACAGAATCTGTATGCTGAAGATGAGAGAAATCAAAGATCATTTAAGTAAATGGGGGGGACATACCATGGTCAGTGGTTGGAACACTCAACGTAGTAAAGACATCAGTTCTCTTCATATTGATCTATACATTTAACCTAATTCCAGTTAAAAAATATTAGCATGCTTTAAAAACAAATTTTAAACAAAAATTTTGTTTATTGAGGTATAATATACCTACTTTGTAAAATTCACCTACTTTTAAGTATACGGTTGGCTGGCCTGTGAACGAGGGGGTTAGGGATGCCAACCCCCTGTGCAGTTGAAAATCCGAGTGTAACTTTTTTTGGATGGAGTTTCGCTCTTATTGCCCAGGCTAGAGTGCAATGGCACGATCTTGGCCCACTGCAACCTCTACCTCCTGGGTTTAAGCCATTCTCCTGCCTCAGCCTCCCAAGTAGCTGGGATTACAGGCATGCGCCACCACTCCCAGCTAATTTTGTATTTTTAGTAGAGAGGGGGTTTCACTGTGTTGGTCAGGCTGATCTCAACCTCCTGACCTCAGGTGATCCGCCTGCCTCTGCCTCCCAGAGTGCTGGGATTACAGGTGTTAGCCACCGAGCCCGGCCTGTAACTTTTTTTTTTTTTTTTTTTTTTTGGGGAAGAGTCTCGCTCTGTCTCGGCTCACTGCAAGCTCTGCCTCCCAGGTTCAAGCGATTCTCCTGTCTCGGCCTCCGGAGTGGCTGGGATTACAGGCACCCGCCACCATGCCTGGCTAATTTTATATTTTTAGTAGAGACGGGATTTCACCATGTTGGCCAGGCTGGACAAGTATAACTTTTGACTTCTCAAAAGTTAAAACTACATGACTTCCCAAAAGTTAAAACTACAAATAGCCTGCTGTTGACCAGAAACCTTACTGATAACATAAACAGTTGATTAACAGATTTTTTAAGTTATATGTATTACATACTGTGTTCTCATACTAAAGTAAGCTAGAGAAAAGAAAATGTTGTTAAGAAAATCACGAGGAAGAGAACATAAACTGACTACTCATCACGTGGAAGTGGATCATCAGAAAGGTCTCCATCCTCAAAGAGCTCACAGTGAGCAGGCCAAGGAGGAGGAAGTGGATGGGTTGGTTTTGCTGTCTTGGGGGTAGCAGAGGCAGAAGTGGAGGAGGGGCTAGAGAGGCAGGCATACACCATGTAACTTTTACTGGAAAAAGTCTGCAAATAAGTGGACCCGCATGGTTCAAACACGTGTTGTTGTTTCAGGGTCAACTATACAATAATTTTTAGAAGATTTCTGGAGCTGTGCAACCATCACCATAATCCAGTTTTTGTTTGTTTGTTTGTTTTGAGACAAGATCTCACTCTGTCACCCAGGCTGGAGTGCAGTGGTGTGATCTCAGCTTACTGCAACCTCCACCTCCTGGGTTCAAGTGATTCTTATGCCTCAGCTTCCCAAGTACCTGGGATTACAGGAGGTGCCACCAAGCCTGACTAATTTTTTTGCATTTTTAGTAGAGAAGGGGTTTCACCGTGTCGGCCAGGCTAGTCTCGAACTCCTGGCCTCAAGTGATCCATCTGCCTCGGCCTCCCAGTACTGGGATTACAGGCATGAGCCATCGTGTCCGGCCTGTTTTTGTTTTTTTTAATTTTAATTATTTTTTTACTGGAGATGGGGTATCACTATGTTGCCCAGGCTGGTCTTGAACTCCTGGGCTCGAGCAAACCTCCTTTCCTCCTGAAAGTGCTAGGATTACAGATGTGAGCCACCAGGCCCGGCCTTGCTCCTCTGTTGATGGACAGTTAGGTTGATTCCATGTCTTGGCTGTTGTGAAAGGTGCTGCAATAAACATGGGGTACAGAGATCTCTTGGACATACGGATTTCATTTCTTTTAAATATATACCCAATAGTGGTGTTGCTGGGTTATGTGGTAGTTCTATTTTTAATATTTTGAGGAACCCCTGGCACTGTTTTCTATAATGGCTATACTGATTTACATCCCCACCAAGAGTGTGCAAGGGTTTCCTTTTCTCCACACCCTGGACAGCACTTGTTATCTTTTGCCTTTTTGACAAAAGCCAGTCTGACAGGTGTGAGGTGATAGCTCATTGTGGTTTTGATTTGGATTCCCTGATGATTAGCGATGTTGAGCATTTTTTCATATACCTGTTAGCCACTTGTACACGTTGTTTTGAGAAATATCCATTCAAATCTTTTGAGTTGTTTGAATTCTTTGTATATTTTCGTTATTAATCCCTTATTAGTTATATGGTTTGCAGATTGTCACTTTGTTGATTGATTCCTTTGCTGTGCAGAACCTTTTTAATTTGATGTAATCCCATTTGTCTATTTTTTCTTTTGTGGCCTTTGCTTTTGAGGCTTTATTGCCTCAAAATAAGCCAGGCACAGAAAGACAAGTACTGCACAATCTCACTCATATGTGGAATCTGGAAACGCTGATGCCACAGAAGGACAGAGCAGAATGGTGGTTACCAGAGGCTGGGGTGGCTGGCGGAAGGGGAGAGAGGAAGATGTTGGTCAAAGGATACACATTTACAGTTAGATACAAGGGGGAAAGTCCAGAATAGGCAAATACACAGAGACAGAAAGTAGACAGGTGATTGCCTGGGGCCAGAAAGCAGGGGAGAGAGGATCGGTGAAGAACAGATAGAAAAAGTGAGAATAACTGCTAATAGGGAGTTTCTTCTCCCTTTTTTTTTTTTTTGGTCAAGGTCTCGTTCTGTCACCCAGGCTGGAATGCAGTGGGGCAATCATGGCTTACTGCAGCCTTGACCTTTTGGGCTTAAGCGATTCTCCCACCTCAGCCTCTCCGGTACCTGGCACTACAGGTGTGCGCCATCATGCCTGGCTAAATTTTGGGTTGTTTGTTGTTTTGTTTTTTTGAGACGGAGTCTCACTCTGTCGCCCAGGTTGGAGAGCCGTGGCGCGATCTCGGCTCACCGCAACCTCCGCCTCCCAGGTTCAAACGATTCTCCCGTCTCAGCCTCCTGAGTAGCTGGGATTACAGGCATGCACCACCACGCCCGGCTAATTTTTGTATTTTTAGTAGACGCAGAGTTTCACCATGTTGGCCAGGCTAGTCTCAAACTCCTTACCCCAAGTGATCCTCCTGCCTCAGCCTCCCAAAGTGTTGGGATTACAGGCGTGAGCCACAGCCTAATTTTTGTGTTTGTTTTTTTTTTAATAGAAATGAGGTTTCACCATGTTGCCCAGACTGGTCTCAAACTCCTGAGCTCAGGTGATCCCCCTGCCTGGGCTTCTCAGGGATTATAGGCTGAGCCACTGCACCTGGCCACATTTAAGTCTTTAATTCATTTTGGGTTGATTTTTGTCTGTGTTGAGAAGCCGGGTCTGATATTATTATTCTGTATGTGTGTATCTAGTTTTCTCAACACCGTTTATTGAAGAACCTATCCTTTTCTCATTGTGTGTTCTTGGCACCTTTGTTAAAAATCAGTTGGCTGTAAATGCATGCATTTATTTCCAGGCTCTATTCTGTTCCATTGGTTTATGTGTCTGTGTTTATGCCAATAGTGTGCTATTTGGGTTACTATAGCTCTGTAGTTTTGTTTTGTTTTGTTTTGTTTTGTTTTGTTTTGTTTTGTTTTGTTTTTTTGAGACAGAGTCTCACTCTGTCACCCAGGCTGGAGTGCAGTGGCACAATCTTGGATCACTGCAACCTCTGCCTCCCGGGTTCAAGCCATTCTCCTGCCTCAGCCTCCTGAGTAGCTGGGGATTACAGGCGTGCGCCACCACACCCAGCTAATTTTTATGTTTTTAGCAGAGATGGTGTTTCACCATGTTGGCCAGGCTGGTCTCGAACTCCTGACCTCAGGTGATCCGCCCACCTCAGCCTCCCAAAGTGCTGGGATTACAGGCGGGAGCCACCATGCCCAGCCTCTGTAGTATATTCTGAAGTCAGGTAGTGTGATGCCTCCAGCCTTGTTCTTTTGCTCAGGATAGCTTTTGCTATTCCAAGTCTTTTGTGGTTCCACACAGATTTTAGGATTTCTTTTTCTGTTTGTATGAAGAATATGGTAGGTATTTTGATAGAGATTGCATTGAATCTGTGTATTGCATTGAATCTGTAGATTGCTTTGAATCTGTGTATTGCATTGAATCTGTAGATTGCATTGAATCTGTAGATTGCTTTGGGTACTATCTATTGTTTATTTATTTTTTGAGATGAGTTACCCAGGCTGGAGTTCAGTAGTGCAGTCATGGCTCACTGCTGCTTTGATATCCTGGGCTCAAGCGATCCTCCCACTTCAGCCTCCTGAGTGTCTGGGACTACAGGTGTGAGCCACCATGTGCAGCTACTTTTTATTTTATTTGTTTTCTTTTTCTTTTTTCTTTTTTTTTTTTTTTTGAGACACAGTTTTGCTCTTGTTGCTCAGGCTAGAGTGCAATGGCACGATCTTGGCTCACCGCAACCTCTGCCTCCCGTGTTCAAGCAGTTCTCCTGCCTCAGCCTCCCGAGTAGCTGGGATTACAGGCACCCACCACCATGCCCAGCTAATTTTGTATTTTTAGCAGAGATAGGGTTTCTGCATGGTGGTCAGGCTGGTCTGGAACTCCTGACCTCAAGCGATCTGCCTGCCTTGGCCTCCCAAAGTACTGGGATTACAGGCGTGAGCCATCACGCACAGCCTTATTTTATTTTTTAGTAGAGACGAGGTCTAGCTGTGTTGCCCAGGCTAGTCTTGAACTCTCGAGCTCAAGTGATCCTCCCACCTCATCCTCACAGTGTTAGGATTACAGATGTGAGCAAAAGCACCTGGTCTATTAATTCTATTGTTGCCAGTGTTTTTGGTGTCATATCCAAGAAATCATTGCCAAATCTGATGTCACGAAGCATTTCTCCTGTTTTCTTCTAAGAGTTTTATAGTTTTAGATCTGATGTTTAGGTTGTTGATCTGTTTTGAATTAACTTTTCTCTTTTTTGTCTGTTTGGCTTTTTTTTTGAGACAGAGTCTTGCTCTGTTGCCCAGGCTGGAGTGCGGTGGCACAGTCTTGGCTCACTGCAAGCTCCGCCTCCTGGGTTCAAGCGATTCTCCTGCCTCAGCCTCTCTAGGAGCTGGGATTACGGGCCCCCGCCACCACACCCAGCTAATTTTTTGTATTTTTAATAGAGACAGGATTTCACCGTGTTAGCCAGGATGGTCTGGATCTCTTGACCTCGTGATCTGCCCGACTCGGCCTCCCAAAGTGCTGGGATTACAGGAGTGAGCCACCACGCCCGGCCAAATTAACTTTTCTCTATATTATATAAGGTAATGGTCCAACATAATTCGTGTATGTGTGGATATTCAGTTTTCCTAACACAATCTGTTGAAAAGACTATTCTTTTTCCGTTGAATATCTTGACATCATTGTTGAAAATCATTTGACCACATATGTGAAGGTTTGTGTCTGGGTTCTTTATTCTGTTTAATTGGCCAGTATGCCTTTCTTTATGCCAGTGCCACACTGTTTCAATTACTGTAGCTTTATGGTAAGTTTTGAAATAAAAAGGAGTGAAGTCTCCAACTTTGTTCATTTTTTTAAAGATTGCTTTGGCTATTCTGGGTCCTCGGAGATTCCTATGAATTTTAAAATGGGTTATTTTTGCAAAAACAAAGTGCTGTTGGAATTTTCAAAGGGATTGCATTGAGTCTTTAGAAGGCTTTGGATTGTATTGTCATCTTAACAATATTATGTCTTCCAATCCATTAACAAAGATGTCTTTCCATTTGTTTGTATTTAATTTCTTTCAGCAGTGTTTTATATTTTTTAGTGTATAAGTCTTTCACCTCCTTGGTTATATTTTTTTAAATTGAAACTTGTATTTAGCCATTTTGAGATTAATATGTTGAATAAGTAAAATTCATTTACACTACATTTATTCTTCATCTTTTGGATGCTGTTGTACATGGAATTAATTTCCTTTTGGGATTGTTCATTGCTAAAATATAGAAATGCAACTGGTTTTTACATGTTGCTTTTGTATCCTGCAACTTCCCTGAATTCATTTATTAGCTCTAACTAATAATTATTATGGAATCTTTGGGATTTACTACATATAAGATCATGTCATCCAGAGTTTCATGTGTTATGAGGCACAGAGGGACTGACCTTTTTATCATAATGTTTGTAGTAATTTTTGTCCGCAGGTCCGTTTTGTCTAATACTAATCTAATGTTAGTATTGCCACTTCCCTCTCTTTTGGTTACTCTTTGCATGGTATGTTCTGTTGCATTCTTATAGTTTCACCATACTTGTATTTCTATATTTAAAATGTGTTTCTAGTGGATAGCATATGGTTGGTTCATGTTTTCTGTTTACTCTGTAAATCTCTGCCCTTTGATTTGAGTATCTTGTTCATTTACATTTAATGCACATATGTATGTAATGGGATTTACATCTGTCATTTGGTTATTTGTTCTCTTTATGTCTTATATCCAGAGAGCTGATGGCCACAGCAGCTCCGGCCTGATTTCTAATAGGAGGGTTATCTAATAGAAGGATTTCAGACCATTCCAGGGACAAGATTTGCATTTGTATGAATTTTTTTGTTAAAAGCCTCTTAGAACATGGTCTCAAGAAATGAGGGATGTGTTTTTCACCATTGTGTTGGTTTCAGCCTGATGTGCATCTGTGCTATTCAGCACAAGCTCACTGGGCATTTGTTTTCCTGGTCGCTCCCCCTCCAATTTTATTACGAATGCAATTCCTTCACGCACAGCCCATGCCGTGGGCTGTGGCTCGGCCCTCCATGGGGACAGAGGTGATGTCTGTTGAACTGTGGCTCCCAGGTTTTTTAGATGGGAATAAGACAGACGTACAGTGATAGCCGCTGTGACCTTGTCATGCCCTGTTCTTTGCTTTCCCCTTCACATTCAGGGATTTTACATCACAGGGGAGGGGGAAAAACCCCAAAACACTCTGAAAGCAGTGGGTTTCATCTTGAAACCTGATTCCATAGCCAAAATTTGATTCTCGGAGCCTGTGTGGTCACTCCTTGCAGTCATGTTTTCCTGGCCAGGACAGTGGGGATGAGTGTTGATTTGTCCTTGAAGATATTCACAGAAGGAGGTGTGCTTGCTCTGAAGAACCACATAGCCCCACAGCTGAAGTGGTGAAGTTCTGCATTACATTTGAATCCCTGTCCAAAGCTCAGCTTCTCAAGCTGTTCCTAAAAGGACCAGTCTCCACGAAACCAGTGAGCCTTAACACCACCTGGACTCATGGCTCACTGGGGCCAGCTAACCCCAGAGATCATTGAATAACTGCGTGTGTTAAATTGAGCAGACTTGTGCATATGCACAAAAACTTCACAGACTCTCAAGAGGTAGCCTTGTTCCTGTCAAGGAGACCACAGGGATAAGGTTTTCATATGCACAAGTTGTGTTTTCTTGTTTGTCGTGATGACAGGGTGTGGAGGTGGTAGAGGTGATGTATTAGTCAGGGTTCTCCAGAGAAACAGAAGCAGCAGGATACGTGTGGATGTGCGTCTAGAGAGATTTACCTTAAGGACCTGACTCACAATTGTAGAGCCTGGCAAGTCCAACGTTTGCAAGGCAGGCCAATAGGCTAAAGCCGCGGGCAAGAGTTTATGTTGAAGGCAGCCTGGAGGCAAGATTCCCTCTTGCTTAGGAGAGGTCAGTCTTTTTTCTTTCAAGGCCTTCAACTGGTTGGATGAGGCCCACCCAAATTATGGAGGGTAATTTGTTTCCTTCAGAGTCTACTGGTACAGATGTTAATCTCATCTAAAAAGTACTTTCATAACAACGTTTAGATTGCAGTTGGACCAAAAACTGGGTACCGTGGCCTGGCCAAGTTGACACATAAAAGCAACCATCACAGGGATTGATTTTTATTTTGTATTGAAATAGTTTGCGTTTATTTTTATTTATTTATTTATTTTTTGAGATGGAGTCTCGCTCTGTCGCCCAAGCTGGAGTGCAGTGGCGCTATCTTGGCTCACTGCAACCTCCACCTCCCTGGTTCAAGCGATTCTCCTGCCTCAGCCTCTTGAGTAGCTGGGATTACAGGCGTGTGCCACCACACTTGGCTAATTTTTGTGTTTTTAGTAGAGACGGGGTTTCACCATATTGGTCAGGCTGTTCTCAAACTCCTGACCTCAAGTGATCTGCCTGTGTCAGCCTCCCAGAGTGCTGAGTTCTCTTCTTTTTGAGATGGGGTCTCACTATGTAGCCTAGGCTGGTCATGAACTCCTGGGCTCAAGTGATCCTCCCACCTCAACCTCCCAAAGTGCTGGGATTACAGGAGCCACCATGCCCGGCCTTCTTATATTTCAGTCACACATTTCAGGCTGACCTCACTGGTCACGTGGAATTGACTGTGACCTGTGATGGGCACCTGAGAAGCATCTGGAGCTCTTGGTTGCCCTGATTCTATCCCAGGCCCAGGTGGAGGGCAGATGTGCTATATTGTAGCTGTGGGCTGTGGCGGGGCCGGGCCCTGGAAGTGTGTGTGAAGACGCAGGCCGGCACATGTCTTCCCACACACTGTGCGTAGGAAAGGTTCAGGTGCCCCGAGTTCTTCCTCTTCACATATGTCGGCCGCACTCCTGCAGACTTAGCCAAGACTGCCTGGTGGAAAGTGCTATTGGAACTCTGTGCTTCAGGAACTTTGTGATTTCATTTAGTGAGATCTGGGAGCGTGCTCTGAAGTCACCTGTCCTGAGCCCCTCAGCCAGCAGGGCTTAGTCGGGCCCTGTCCAGGCCGTTGTCACTTTTGAGGAATACTCTCCAAGATTTATAAACAGGTGGTGGGTGACCTGCCCGTTGTAGTCCATAGCCTGTTGCTGCCGGCAGCTCCTGGGGAGGGGCGATAGGAGAGCACTGCCTCCTTGTCCCATGTCCCAACCGAATGCTAGAGCCAGTGCTTCAGGTATCCAGGTACCTCAGGTTGCTTGGAAAAGTTTAAATAAATTATGCATACTTATTAAGTATTCTCTTTTCATCTTTTATCAGCTTTTTTTATTGGCTCCTCTGCAGAAAAAAAAAAAAGGCAGAGGTGATTTTGGGAAGCGCAGCATCCCCTCGGCATCTCTGAACATGCGCCACTGTCTGTCTGTGTGTTCGTAAACGTAAAGCTGTCTGTTCTGGCTGCTGCTGTCTCATAAAGCGTGTGCATCAGATGCTGTCGAGATGTAGGGGCTGCGTTGCTGTGTCTGCTGCTCATCATGGGGTCTTTCCATGTGCTGCCAAGTGCGTTCCCTTTCTCCACAAACTTGGAGCGAGGGTCTCGGTGGGCTGTCATGGGTGCGGACTCTTAGTTGAGAAATCTTCAAGATGACATAGCCTTTCTGCAGCCTGTTGTTGGCCACAACTCAGGTCCTTCTTCATCCCCGGCAGGAACAAACCCCTCCTAAGCCTTTGTGTATTTATCTGCTAAGGCTGCCAAAACACAATACCAGCGACTGGGTGGCCTCACCACAGACATAGTATTTGCTCACAGTTCTGGAGGCTGGATATCCAAGATCACAGTGTGGGCAGGTTGGTTCCCTCTGTGGCCCTGTGGCCTGTCTCCTTGGCTTGCAGATGGCCATCCTCTCCCTGCGTCCTTGTGTGGTCTTCTCTCTGTGTGCATCTGTGTCCTAATCTCCTTGTCTTTTTTTTTTTTTTTTTTTTGAAACAGAGTTTTGCTTTTGTTGCCCAGGCTGGAGTGCAGTGGCGCGATCTGGACTCACCGCAACCTCCGCCTGCTGGGTTCAAGTGATTCTCCTGCCTCAGCCTCCCGAGTAGCTGGGATTACAGACCTGCGCCACCACGCCTGGCTAATTTTGTATTTTTTTTTCAGTAGAGATGGGGTTTCTCCATGTTGGTCAGGCTGGTCTCGAACTCCTGACCTCAGGTGATCCACCTGCCTCGGCCTCCCAAAGTATTGGGATTACACGTGTGATCCACTGCACCTGACCTAATCTCCTTGTCTTATAAGGACCCGGTCCTATTGGATGAGGGCCCACCCTGATGGATTCATTTTAACTTAATTATCTGTAAAGAACGGAGGCATTCTGAGGTCCTGGGGGTTAAGGCTTCAACACACGAATTTTGAGGGCACACAGTTCAGCCCATAACAGTTTGTTTCGTTAAAACGTGGGCTCTTCATTATCGCCTTTGATCCCCTGGGCCAAGCCCTTGTTGATGGGGCACCCCTGAACTCTCAGAGCCATGGGCTCCTGCTGCTCTGGGGACACCAGGGCAGAGGGAAGGGGTTGGGGCCTGGTGTGTCAGCTACTAGGGAAGCCTAATTCCTTATCCCTGTTAGATAAAAACACAGGTGCTCTAATATTTGCTTCTCTCATTCCAAGGAATCACAGTCATGCATCACTTACCAACAGGGATATGTTCTGAGAAATGCATTGTTAGGCACTTTTGTCGTTGTGTGGGCATCATAAAGGGCACTTACACACACCCAGATGGTACTGCCTGCTGCACGCCTAGGCTGCACGGTAGAGCCTGTTGCTCCCAGGCCACACGCCTGTGCAGTTTGTTACTGCAGTGAACACTGTGGTTAAGAGTATTTGTGTATCCAAGCTTACGTAAACATAGAAATGGTACAGTGACACCATCTCAGCTCACCGCAACCTCTGCCTTCCAGGTTCAAGCGAATCTCCTGCCTCAGCCTCCCAAGTAGCTGGGATTACAGGCATATGCCACCACACCCGGCTAATTTTTGTATTTTTAGTAGAGACGAGGTTTCACCGTGTTGGCCAGGCTGGTCTCGAACTCCTGACCTCAGGTGATCCGCCTGCCTTGGCCTCTCAAAGTGTTGGGATTACAGGCGTGAGCCACCACACCCAGCCAGTAATTTAGGGTGTTTTTAAGTAATTTTAAGTTTAGAGTATTTTTAAGTAAAACCTAGCACTTTTTGTGTTATCTATATGTTGATATGTTTATTAATATATGTGTATACACACACACACACAGAGTGGAATACTATTCAGCCTTTAAAAAGAAGGAAATCCTGTCATTTATGACAAGGATAAACCTGGAAGACATTACGCTTAGTAAAATAAGCCAGGCTCAGAAAGACAGATACTGCATGACCTGATTTCTATGTGGAATCTAGAAAATTTGAGCTCATAAAAGCACAGAGTAGAATGGGGGTTGCTGCAAATAACCCATCTGGGCAGGCAGACGGGACTGGGGTTGGAATCCATCTCCTGCCATTTCTCAGCTCTGTGAATTTGGACAGATCACTTTCTCTGGCCCTCAATTTCACCATCTCTAAAGAAGGGGTTGAATGAGCTCAGACACCCCAAGGCTTCACGAAGTGCAAGCGGCTGAGATGTGCTGGTGTTAAAGGTGATCGAGGACAGGGTGGGGTCCCTTTTCCCCAGAAGGAACACGGAGCCCTGTGTCTGAGATGCCCGTGGCATCTTTGCCGGCTGCTCTTGGTTGCCGGCTGCTCTTGGTTCCCGACTCCCCGGGGAGCTGCCGGGCAAGGGAACCTGCCCTCCTGGCCTGGGGCATCGTGGCCGTGGTCAGCCAAAGGCCAAGACCTGCCTTCTTGCTGGGGCTGGGGGCTGCTTCCTGCCTTCCAGGCTGTGGAGTCTGCTGGCTGGGCTGCCAGGGGTGTGTGTGTATGTGTGTGTGTGTGTGTGTGTGTGTGTGTGTGTGTG